>NC_080046.1:28225831-28273653 GCF_012489685.1 Lotus japonicus
TGAGAATATGAGTTTAGAAGAACTCATCAGCATTTTGAAAATGCCATGAGCTGAAGCGCTCAGAGATGCAAGATCTGAGGAAAAAAGTCCATAGCCTTGAAATCCAAATCTGAAAAGGCTAAGGTTGAGAAGTCAAAGGCTCTTCAAGCTGAAGAAGAAGAATCTGAAGAAGCATCAGAAGATTCTGATGAAGATGAGCTGACTCTGATCTCCAAGAGACTCAACCGCATCTGGAAGCACAGGCAGAGCAAGTTCAAAGGCTCTGGAAAGGCAAAAGGAAAGTATGAGTCCTCAGGCCAGAAGAAGTCTTCAATCAAGGAAGTCACATGTTTTGAGTGCAAAGAATCTGGGCACTACAAAAGTGATTGTCCAAAGTTGAAGAAAGACAAGAAGCCAAAGAAGCACTTCAAGACCAAGAAGAGTCTGATGGTGACATTCGATGAATCAGAGTCAGAGGATGTTGACTCTGATGGTGAAGTCCAAGGACTCATGGCCATTGTCAAAGACAAAGGAGCAGAGTCAAAGGAAGCTGTTGACTCTGACTCAGAATCAGAAGGAGATCCTAACTCAGACGATGAAAATGAGGTATTTGCTTCTTTCTCTACCTCTGAACTGAAACATGCTTTGTCTGATATCATGGATAAGTATAACTCTTTATTGTCTAAGCATAAAAAGTTGAAAAAGAACTTATCTGCTGTCTCCAAGACTCCTTCTGAACATGAGAAAAATTATTTCTGATTTGAAAAATGAAAATCATGCTTTGGTAAATTCTAACTCTGTGCTTAAGAACCAGATTGCTAAGTTAGAAGAAATTGTTGCCTGTGATGCCTCTGATTGTAGAAATGAATCTAAGTATGAAAAGTCTTTTCAAAGATTCCTAGCTAAAAGCGTGGATAGAAGCTTAATGGCTTCAATGATCTATGGCGTAAGCAGAAATGGAATGCATGGCATTGGCTATTCTAAACCAATTAGAAATGAGCCTTCTGTGTCTAAAGCTAAATCCTTGTATGAATGCTTTGTTCCCTCTGGTACCATATTGCCTGATCCTGTACCTGCTAAAGTTGCTAAACATCCTCTTAAAAAGGGATCTTTCTCTATGACTAAATATCATGCAAATATTCCTTTAAAATATTATGTTGAGACACCAAGGTGATCAGAACCTCTGGGGTAACTAACAAAAGAGGACCCAGAAAGTGGGTACCTAAGGACAAGATTATCTATGTTGCAGATATCCTTGATAGCTCCACTGAAACACCAATCATGGTATCTGGACAGTGGATGCTCGCGTCACATGACGGGAGAAAAGCGTATGTTCCGAGAGCTGAAACTTAAGCCTGGAGGCGAAGTTGGCTTCGGAGGAAATGAAAAGGGTAAAATTGTTGGTACTGGTACTATTTGTGTAGATAGTAGCCCATGCATTGATAATGTTTTATTGGTAGACGGCTTAACACATAACTTATTGTCTATAAGTCAATTAGCTGACAAGGGTTATGATGTTATATTCAATCAAAAGTCCTGCCGGGCTGTAAGTCAGATCGATGGCTCTGTTCTATTTAACAGCAAGAGGAAGAACAACATCTATAAGATCAGATTATCTGAGTTGGAGGCTCATAATGTGAAGTGCCTTCTGTCTGTTAATGAAGAGCAGTGGGTATGGCATAGACGGTTAGGGCATGCCAGTATGAGAAAGATTTCTCAGCTGAGCAAGCTAAACCTTGTCAGGGGCTTACCCAATCTGAAGTTCGCTTCAGACGCTCTTTGTGAAGAATGTCAGAAAGGCAAATTCACAAAAGTCCCTTTCAAGGCAAAGAATGTTGTCTCAACCTCAAGGCCGTTGGAACTTCTGCATATCGACCTTTTTGGACCAGTGAAAACTGAGTCTATAGGTGGCAAGAGATATGGGATGGTTATCGTTGATGACTATAGCCGCTGGACATGGGTAAAGTTTCTAACCCGCAAGGATGAGTCTCATGCTGTGTTCTCTACCTTCATTGCTCAAGTGCAAAACGAGAAGGCTTGTAGGATTGTGCGTGTCAGAAGTGACCATGGTGGAGAGTTTGAGAATGACAAGTTTGAGAGTCTGTTTGATTCCTATGGAATTGCACATGATTTCTCTTGTCCCAGAACCCCTCAACAAAATGGTGTTGTTGAGAGGAAGAACAGAACTCTTCAGGAGATGGCTAGAACCATGCTCCAAGAAACTGGCATGGCTAAGCATTTTTGGGCAGAGGCAGTAAATACAGCATGTTACATTCAGAACAGAATCTCTGTGAGACCAATTCTGAATAAGACTCCTTATGAATTGTGGAAGAACATAAAACCCAACATTTCTTATTTTCATCCTTTTGGCTGTGTTTGTTATGTTCTCAATACTAAGGATAGATTGCATAAATTTGATGCTAAGTCTTCTAAGTGTCTATTACTTGGTTATTCTGATAGATCTAAAGGTTTTAGATTTTATAATACTGATGCTAAGACTATTGAAGAATCTATTCATGTTAGATTTGATGATAAGCTTGACTCTGACCAGTCAAAGCTAGTTGAAAAGTTTGCAGATTTAAGCATTAATGTTTCTGACAAAGGCAAAGCTCCAGAGGAAGTTGAGCCAGAGGAAGATGAACCAGAGGAAGAAGCTGGTCCCTCTAACTCACAAACTCTGAAGAAGAGCAGAATCACTGCAGCTCACCCTAAGGAATTGATTCTAGGCAACAAAGACGAACCAGTCAGAACCAGATCTGCCTTCAGACCCTCTGAAGAGACCTTGCTGAGTCTGAAAGGATTGGTGTCCTTAATTGAACCCAAGTCCATAGATGAAGCTCTTCAGGACAAGGATTGGATTCTGGCCATGGAAGAAGAATTGAATCAATTTTCCAAGAACGATGTTTGGAGCTTAGTGAAGAAGCCTGAGAGTGTCCATGTTATTGGAATGAAATGGGTATTCAGAAACAAGCTGAATGAGAAAGGAGATGTAGTCAGAAATAAGGCAAGGCTAGTTGCTCAAGGCTACAGCCAGCAGGAAGGAATAGACTACACTGAAACATTTGCTCCAGTAGCAAGACTGGAAGCAATCAGACTGTTGATCTCTTTCTCAGTAAATCACAACATAGTTCTACATCAGATGGACGTAAAGAGTGCCTTCCTAAATGGTTATATCTCAGAGGAAGTCTATGTTCATCAACCCCCAGGTTTTGAAGATGAAAAGAAACCAGACCATGTGTTCAAATTGAAGAAATCACTCTACGGTCTGAAGCAAGCTCCCAGAGCATGGTATGAGAGACTTAGCTCATTCCTTCTGGAGAATAAGTTTGTAAGGGGTAAAGTAGATACAACTCTTTTTTGCAAGACTTGTAAAGATGATATCCTAATTGTGCAAATTTATGTTGATGATATTATATTTGGTTCTGCTAATCAATCTCTATGCAAAGAATTTTCTGAGATTATGCAGGCTGAATTTGAGATGAGTATGATGGGAGAATTAAAGTACTTTCTGGGAATACAAGTTGATCAAACACCAGAAGGAACATATATCCATCAGAGCAAGTACACTAAAGAACTTCTGAAGAAGTTCAATATGCTGGAATCTACAGTGGCCAAGACTCCAATGCATCCTACATGCATTCTGGAGAAAGAAGATAAAAGTGGTAAAGTATGTCAGAAGCTCTATCGTGGCATGATAGGTTCACTTCTATACTTAACTGCATCTAGGCCAGACATATTATTTAGTGTTCATTTATGTGCTCGATTCCAATCAGATCCAAGGGAAACCCACTTAACTGCTGTTAAGAGGATCCTAAGGTATCTGAAAGGCACCACTAACCTTGGCTTGATGTATAAGAAAACATCAGAGTATAAGCTTTCAGGTTATTGTGATGCTGATTATGCTGGAGATAGAACAGAGAGAAAAAGTACTTCCGGAAATTGTCAATTTCTGGGAAGCAATCTAGTCTCATGGGCAAGCAAGAGGCAATCAACCATTGCACTATCAACTGCAGAGGCAGAATATATCTCAGCAGCAGTATGCAGCACTCAGATGCTCTGGATGAAACATCAGCTGGAGGATTATCAGATCCTTGAGAGCAATATCCCAATCTATTGTGATAACACTGCTGCAATCTCATTGAGTAAGAATCCTATCCTACACTCAAGGGCAAAGCACATTGAGGTAAAGTATCACTTTATTAGAGATTATGTGCAGAAGGGCGTACTTCTTCTGAAGTTTGTTGATACTGACCATCAATGGGCAGATATCTTTACAAAGCCCTTAGCAGAGGATAGATTTAATTTTATTCTGAAAAATCTAAACATGGATTTTTGTCCAGAGTGAAGATGGATCAGAACCTCTGACTATGATACTTCTTGATCAGAAGATGTCTAGTCCAGAAGGTAACTCAATCAGAGTGTGTGTGCCCACTGGTACTGACTCTGAAGCTGAGACAACAACACGTGCGTCAGAATTTCTGATGCATAGTTCCTTGTGCCCGTGTGACAGTCTGTTATGATTGCGTGTAGATATGCTTATCTCCTGTGTGTGATTGTGTATTTTACTGTTACTATCTATCTTTAATTTTCAGCCGTTGATCTTAAAGTGCTTTTTGAATCAACAACGGTTATTTGATACAACCCACTATACACACACGTTCTCTTTCACTTCCGGTTTTCACTCTCGCTCTCTCTGCTTTTCAAAACCGCCTTTTTTCTCGATTTCTCTCTCGATCTCTCTTCATCTTTCAACCTTCATCTTCTACCTCAAACCTTCAACCTCTTCAAAATGGTGAGACAAACCAGAAGATCTACTGCAGATGCACCTCAGTTCCCTCACATGGTAGTTGGTCTAGCAACGGGTCAGAGGGGCTCTGAGAATCCAACTCAAGAACAAGTTCAAGCTCAAGAACAGAGTGTTCCAATTGCAGAACGGGGCTGTGCCGTTCACTGTGTTTATCCTCCTGAGGAACTCCAAGTCCTGGCAGAATGGAGATTCAACCTCGACAACTTGGCTGCAAATGGGTTTGATCTTCGTCCTGAAGTCCAAGCTCAAGGTTGGGGAAATTACTTCAACCGACTTCGAGGACCGGTGTATGAGAAACTGGTAAAGGAATTTTGGAAGCACGCCGACTACGATGATACTCAGGTGGTCTCTCACATTCTTGGCAGAAAGATCATCATCACGGAGAAGTCATTCGTGAATCTGCTAGGTGCAGAAACTGCTTATGGGTATCGGTTCCAACTGACGGAATCGAAGCTGAAACCCAGCACCAAGGACATAGTCAACCAGGCTCTGTACACCACCTTCAAACCGGGCAAGACGAGTTACAAGGTGATGGATCTTCACCCCAAACTCAGGATCTGGCACAAGATCCTGCTCAACTGCATAAACCAGAGACCGAAGGGCAGTTCCCCAGACTACATCAACTTCAACCAGAAGGCGATGTTGTTCTTCATCCAAAATCAGGAGAAGATCTGCCTTCCCTACTTCCTGTTCTCCTACTTGAAGGAATGCATCCGGAAGTCTCGCACCACCGCCTCCATCAAGTCTGCAATCAAATATATCCCTTTTGGGAGGCTGCTCTCAGACTTTCTAATTGAAAGCAACTAGGTGCAAGATTTGATCAATGCTGGTTGCACAGAGGATTTGAGCACAATTGTCAGTGATGTCTTCACTGCAAATTCTCTGAAGAAGATGGGTTTGGTCCAGAAGAAGATTGCTCCTGCTCATGAAGACACATCTTCTGAGATCAGAGGAAGAAGAATGCCTCTGAATGACTACCCTCTGTGGACACAAGCGGACAATCCTGACGCCATCAGATGCTATGTTGAAGACCTCAGGGCTCAAGGTTTCGAAATTGACCTTGATGATTTCGTCAGCAGACTGCCGCCAGCTCCAGAGTTTCCTTCTCCTCCCAAGAGGAAAGCTCAGAGGAAGATGGTTCTGGACGAATCTTCTAAGGAATCTGATGTCCCTCTGGTCAAGAAGACAAAGAGAAAGCCTGATGATGGTGATGATAGTGAGGATGGTCCTCCAAAGAAGAAGAAGAAGAAGGTCAGAATCGTGGTGAAGCCTACTCGGGTGGAACCAGCTGCTGAAATGGTCAGAAGGACTGAACCTCCTGCCAGAGTGACTCGATCATCAGCACATTCAAGTAAGCCTGCACTTGCTTCTGATGATGATTTGAATTTATTTGATGCACTCCCTATTTCTGCTATGCTCAAACACTCCTCCAATCCCCTCACTCCTATTCCTGAATCCCAGCCAGCCGCACAAACCACCACTCCACCACATTCCCCAAGATCTTCCTTTTTTCAACCTTCTCCTACTGAAGCACCTCTCTGGAATTTGCTTCAGAACCAACCTTCTAGGTCAGAAGAACCAACCTCTCTCCTCACCATTCCGTACGACCCATTATCCTCTGAACCAATCATCCATGACCAACCCGAGCCAAACCAAACAGAACCACAACCCAGAACGTCTGATCACTCTGCTCCCAGAGCATCAGAACGTCCTGCTGCCAAAACCACGGATACAGACTCTTCAACAGCCTTTACACCTGTATCCTTCCCAATCAATGTTGCTGATTCTTCTCCCTCCAATAACTCTGAATCCATTAGAAAATTCATGGAGGTTAGAAAAGAAAAGGTGTCTACCTTGGAAGAATATTACCTAACTTGTCCAAGCCCTAGGAGATATCCTGGCCCTAGACCTGAACGTCTAGTAGACCCAGATGAACCTATCTTGGCTAATCCTTTACAAGAGGCAGACCCCTTGGTTCAACAAGCTCACCATGTCCCTGACCAACAAGAGCCTATTCAACCAGAACCTGAACCCGAACATTCAGTGTCTAATCAATCCTCGGTTAGATCACCTCATCCTCTGGTTGAAACTTCAGACCCCCACCTTGGAACCTCTGAACCAAATGCTCCTATGATTAACATTGGTTCTCCACAAGGTGCCTCTGAAGCTCATAGCAGCAATCACCCAGCCTCTCCTGAAACCAACCTCTCCATAATTCCCTATACTCACCTTCAACCCACATCTCTCTCTGAGTGCATCAATATTTTCTATCATGAAGCCTCCTTGAGGCTCCGCAATGTGCACGGTCAGACTGACCTCAGTGAGAATGCTGAAAGTGTGGCTGATGAGTGGAACAATCTGAGCACTTGGCTAGTGGCTCAAGTTCCAATTATGATGCAGCTCCTGCATGCAGAGGGAAGTCAGAGCATTGAGGCTGCAAGGCAAAGGTTTGCTAGAAGGGTGGCTCTTCATGAACAAGAACAGAGAAATAAGCTTCTTGAAGCTATTGAAGAAGCCAAGAGAAAGAAAGAACAAGCAGAAGAAGCTGCACGTCAGGCAGCAGCTCAAGCTGAACAAGCCAGACTTGAGGCAGAGCGACTTGAAGCTGAGGCTGAAGCTCTTAGATGCCAAGCACTTGCACCAGTTGTGTTTACTCCTGCTGCTTCTGCTTCCATTCCAGATCCTCAAGCTGCTCAGAATGTTCCTTCCAGTTCTACTCAGCCAAGCTCATCCAGACTCGACATCATGGAACAACGTCTTGACACTCATGAATCCATGCTGATTGAGATGAAGCACATGATGATGGAACTTCTGCGACGCACTGACAAACCTTAGTTTTAGGATCTCTTCTTTTCTATTCTTTTTCGTTAACTTTGTTTTCCTTTTGTTCAACTCTGTTTCTTTTTTTATTTACTTATTCTATTTTATTCGTTTGTGATTATATATGCATATCTATATCCTTGTGTCACATATGTTTGCTAAACTCGTTTTATTCATAATTTTTTTTGTGTTTACATCATACATTACTTCCCTAAAAATCTAGAATGGAGGATCTCTCCTCATTCTTCTGCACTCCTGGCGCTGCTCTGACCTATCTTTCTCCAGATGCTCCAGTACATGCTGGATGTTGCTGAGCCTGTTCTTTAGCTCATCCCTCTCCAGAATCTCTTCTGAAGTCTTGAGCTTCTCTTCCAAACTCTCTTTTTCTTCCAGCAGCTTGAGTTCAAGCCGGCTGAGTTCTTGCACCTCCTCCACGAAGGCAAGAAATTCCTTCAGGTCTCTCTCCAACTCTGGACGCAGGTCCTCTTCCAGCAGTGTCCGTGTTAGCTCCGAGATGGTCGTTGCACCCTCTGGATGCCTGATGTTCAGGAACAAGTCCTCTTCAAAGGCCTTCTTCCTCAGCTCTTCTAGTGCTACGTTGTATGATGCCATTCTTTTTCACTGAAAATTATTCGAGGTGTGAAGCTTACCTTTCTCTCCAACGCTTTTTATAGGCTTCACTTTCTCTCTGCAAGTTAATGCTCCTACAGTTTCTCGAGGTTAAGTTCTTGGTAACTGACCCTTCCATTTACTCACTTGACCGGTGGTAAACGTTCATCCCTTGCATTAACTCTTTTATTTATTTCGCCTAACTCTGATTCTTACATCGTTTTCGTTTTCTTTAAACTTAGACCTTCTCTAAGGGGGAGTACCTTGTACTTCAAGCTAAGTTTTTCACACCCCAGGCTTTTTGCTTATGACAAAAAGGGGGAGTAAACCCAGTTTTTGATGTGTAAGATGTGTTAGTGTGATTTATTTTTCTTTTGGAGAATTTAAGAGTTCCACCTTCATGACCATAGATGTGTCACTGGGCAAATACAAGGAATACATTTCACTTCTTCTGAAGTGATTCTAAGTTGACTCTGATAACCAAGACTCTGATACCTTGTCCATGACTCTGATTACTTATGCGCTCTGTTTATTCGATTTTCATCTATGTCATAAGTTTTTCACTCTGAACTCTTATATTATTTAGCTCAGAATCTAGACTTTACTAACGTTTTCATCAAGTATTAGATTCAGGGGGAGCTAAGTTCAGAATCAAGCAGTGACTTGAATTCAGAATGAGCAAGATAAACTATTCACATCAGGATAAGTCTTATTCTATATCTCTAAACTCTGAGTGAATTCAGTTTAATGTTTAAGAATTGTTCATCAAAAATTTTAGTTTTGTCATCATCAAAAAGGGGGAGATTGTAAGATCAAGTTTTGATCTAGTAGTACAACTCTATGTTTTGATGATTACAAGTTAATCTTTTGATATGAACAATTGTGGTACTCTAACGTGTTTTTCTGAGTGTGCTATTTACAGGCTCTGACCTCAACTCAATCTCACACAAATCAGAAGCACTGTGTATAAAGGGTAACCCAAGCAACGCTTTCGCATTCACCATGTTCAGTATGAACAGTGGAAAAGCTTCAGAAGTTCTGAAGCTATACAAACTCTGATGTGGACTCAGTCGCTAGAAGCTCTGAAGATCCAGAAGTTCTGATAACCAATAAACACTGAAGGTTCAGATGTTCTGATGGTGTAGAAGACTCTGAAGATCCAGAAGCTGAATAGTGGAAACTCTGAAGTCCAGAAGCAAGAAACTCTGAAGGCCATGTTCTTCCCTCTGAGTTCAGAATCAGAAGATACAATGGTCAGAGGATCTGTGCTTTCCCTCTGACTCTGATCAACCGGCTTCACAAGTTCCAATACGAAGCATTCCTCTGATCAGAAGTCTCCTAGGTTAAAAGGTCAAGTCGCTATCCAAGTACAAAAGCAAGTGTACCTTCCTGACGACCTACCTAACGTTCTCAGCCACAGCAGAAGCTGGATTTTCCAGAACTGCCCTCCAACGGTAGCATTTCCCATGCAACGCTCAACCCTAATCCTTGGAGTATATATAGAGGCTGAAGATTGAAAGAAGCGGCGAGAAGAAGTAACACATACGCGCAAGACATATTCAAAATATTCTAAGCCTTCTTTCATCTGAAATTCATTGAGTTTACTATTAGCTTTTTAGAAGCAAATCTCTTGTAAACATTTCTTTGATAAACAGTTTGTTTAGTTCCTTTAGGAGATCAAGGTTGATCGGATCCTAGAGAAGACTAAGAGAGTGAATCTTAGTGTGAGCTAAGTCAGTGTAATTGTTAGTCACTTGTAGGTTTCAAGTGCAGTTGTAACTCTTACCTGATTAGTGGATTGCCTTCATTCTAAGAAGGAAGAAATCACCTTAACGGGTGGACTGGAGTAGCTTGAGTGATTTATCAAGTGAACCAGGATAAAATCCTTGTGTGCTTCTCTATCTCTTATCTTTAGCACTTAAGTTCTCGAAAGATTTGTCAAAATCTTTAAGGTGGAAGTTTTGTACTGAAAACGTTATTCAAACCCCCCCTTTCTACCGTTTTTCATACCTTCAACCTCCTATCCGTACTTTTTGATTCCGGTGCAACGCATTCATTTATCTCTAGGGAATGCGCGATCAGATTAAAACTTCCTATTACTGCTTTGAGCTTCGATCTGATAGTTACTACTCCTGCCAAGACTTTACTTGCTAATTCAGCATGCATGTATTGTTCGATAACATATAACAATAGGATCTACCAAGCTAACCTAGTATGCCTAACTCTTAAGAACCTAGATATTATCCTAGGAATGGATTGGTTGTCCCGCTATCATTGTCTTTTGGACTGCAACCGAAAGAGAGTGGTATTTCCTGATTCGGATCTTTCTGAGTATCTATCTGCCAATCACATTGGCGTCTCTTTGAACGAGGGATCTCAAGAGTATTCCGTTCTGCTGAGCTTGGAGAGTAAAGGGAATCCGGGAGTTGATAGTATTCCAGTGGTGAAAGAGTTCGCAGATGTTTTTCCTGGCGATGTACCTGGATTGCCGCCTGTACGCGACATTGAGTTTGCTATAGACATCGTACCGGGAACAGGGCCGATTTCGATTGCACCATATCGTATGGCACCTGCGGAGCTAGTGGAATTGAAGTCCCAACTAGAAGATCTGTTGTCGAAGGGATTTATTCGACCAAGTGTTTCACCTTGGGGAGCGCCAGTCTTATTAGTGAAGAAGAAGGACGGGAAATCGAGACTATGTGTCGACTACCGACAATTGAACAAGGTAACCGTTAAGAATAGGTATCCGTTACCTAGAATTGACGATTTGATGGATCAACTGCGAGGAGCTACAATATTCTCGAAGATTGACCTGAAGTCGGGTTATCATCAAATCAGGGTCAAGAACGAGGACATCCAGAAGACGGCATTCAGAACCCGTTATGGACACTATGAGTACTTAGTGATGCCATTTGGGGTGACAAATGCACCGGCAATATTCATGGCTTACATGAATATGACTTTCCATACATTCTTGGATCGATTCGTCGTGGTGTTTATCGACGATATTCTGATCTACTCAAAGAATGCTGAAGACCATGAAGAGCACTTGCGACAAGTTTTACAAGTGTTAAGGGAGAAGGAGTTGTATGCCAATCCTTCTAAGTGCGAGTTTTGGCTCGAAGAGGTAAAATTCTTAGGCCATGTGATCTCTAAGGAGGGAATAGCTGTGGACCCAGCAAAGGTAGAGACCGTATTGTCATGGGAACGGCCAAAGACTGTGACTGAGATCAGAAGTTTTGTCGGTTTGGCGGGATACTATCGTCGCTTTATCGAGAATTTCGCGAAGATTGTTGGACCTTTGACTCAACTGACGAGGAAGGATCAACCTTTCGCATGGACTGAAGCGTGCGAAACTAGTTTTCAGACGATGAAGGAACGGTTGACGACGTCACCTGTACTCGTCTTACCGCAACCGGAGGAACCTTATGAAGTATATTGTGATGCTTCGCATCAAGGTTTGGGATGTGTGCTGATGCAACATCGGAAGGTGGTTGCTTATGCTTCAAGACAACTGAAGGTGCATGAGAAGAATTATCCAACTCATGACTTGGAACTAGCTGCAATCGTATTTGCGCTGAAGATTTGGAGACATCACTTATATGGATGCAATTTCACCATATTTAGTGATCATAAGAGCTTGAAGTATTTGTTTGAGCAGAAGGAGCTGAACATGAGACAGCGTCGGTGGATGGAATTTCTCAAAGATTACGAGTTCACTCTGCAATATCATCCTGGAAAGGCGAACGTAGTTGCTGATGCCTTGAGCAGGAAGATGCACATCTCGTCGATGATGGTGAAGGAGCTGCAACTGCTGGAACAGTTTAGAGATTTGAGCTTGGATGTGAGATTGTCCGAAGGGGAACTGAAGTTCGGAATGATCAGAATCACAAATGGATTGATGGAAGAAATCCGAGACCAACAGTTACAAGATGAGTTTCTGCTCGGGAAAAGGAATTTGGTAAGTCAAGGTAAAGACCCAGAATTCAAGGTAGGAAGTGACAATATCCTACGGTGCAAGGATAGGGTTTGTGTACCTAACAACCCTGACTTGAGAAGATTGATTATGGATGAAGGTCACAAGAGCAAGTTAAGCATTCATCCTGGAATGAAGAAGATGTACCAAGACTTGAAGATGAATTTTTGGTGGCCAGGAATGAAAAGACAAGTGGCTGAATATGTAGCTGCATGTCTGACATGTCAGAAGGCGAAGGTGGAGCATCAGAAGTCTTCAGGTATGCTACAAAGCTTGGATGTGCCAGAATGGAAATGGGATAGCATATCGATGGATTTCGTCGTGGCTTTGCCAAGAACTCAGAAGGGATACGATTCTATTTGGGTAATCGTGGATCGACTGACTAAGTCGGCTCATTTCGTACCGGTGAGGACTACGTACAACGTGGAGAAACTATCAGAGTTATATATAGGGAGATTGTACGACTTCACGGAGTACCGACAAGTATTGTATCCGATCGAGACCCGAAGTTTACATCACATTTTTGGGGAGCTCTTCAAGAAGCTTTGGTAACGAGGCTGAGACTAAGTTCTGCTTATCATCCTCAGACTGATGGACAGACTGAGAGAACTATTCAGTCGTTGGAGGATTTGCTACGCGCTTGCGTTCTAGACCACAAGGGCAGTTGGGATACCTTATTGCCATTGATTGAGTTCACATACAACAACAGTTTTCATACGAGCATAGGTATGGCACCGTATGAGGCTTTGTATGGCCGCAAGTGTAGAACACCTTTGTGTTGGTACCAAAACGGAGAAAATCTGTTGGTAGGACCGGAACTTCTGCAACAGACCACTGAGAAGATCAAGCAGATCAGAGAGAAGATGAGGACTTCTCAGAGTAGACAGAAGAGTTATGCAGATCAGAGGCGCAGAACTCTGGAGTTCGAAGAAGGAGATCATGTATTTCTGAGAGTTACTCAGACGACGGGTGTTGGTCGAGCAATCAAGTCAAAGAAGCTTACGCCCAAGTTCATTGGACCGTATCAGATCACTCGTCGAATTGGACCAGTCGCATATCAGATTGCACTACCTCCATTTCTATCAAATATTCATGATGTATTCCACGTGTCACAACTGAGGAAATATATTGCGGATCCGACACATGTTATCGAGCTGGATGATATTGAGTTGAAGGATGATCTGTCTTTCGAGACACCGCCAATTAGCATTGGTGACACCAGGATAAAACAGTTGAGAGGGAAAGAGATCGAGTTAGTGAAGGTCATTTGGAATAAAGACACTGGTGATGCGACATGGGAGCTGAAGGAGAAGATTCAAGGACAGTATCCAGAACTTTTTACTAACCCTTAAGTTTCGAGGTCGAAACTTTCTTTTTGGAGGGTAGTAATGTAAGGCCCAAGTTTTTTTTAAGCTTATGCTAAGTGAATAAACTTCTTATTCACGATTAGGGTTGATGTAATGCGAAGGGAAACCTGAACGAAAGTTTATTAAATGAAATATATTTATGAAGGAGAAAGTTCAGGAAAAGTTCAAGGATTGCATTATGATCGATAAAGGTTATAGCACGATCGTTACACGCTTAAACCTAGGTCAGAAACCCTAGTATATAGCTAATTTTCACTTTTAGGCACGCTGGCAGTTAATTCCAAAAATCTTCAGAGAAATGTTAGAACTTCTCTTTTTCCATATATCACCATCATTTCGAGGCGAAACTCTAGGATCTACGAACGTCCGATTCCAATCATCGGAAGTTTGCCGAGAACGAAACCCTGGTTTTTTCAAAACCCTAGAATTTCTCGACAATGAAGACTTTTTCTATCCAGAGCTTCAAATGAATATTCTACACGCGTACACCCATTTCTCTTGATGATTTCAATCTTTCTTCAGAAGGAAGTTTTCTATTCCGACATTCGATGCAAAAAGCAACTTATCGGGTAAAATAGTTTTATACCGACTATGCTTAGGTTGCCAAAAATACAAAGAGACCTCATTTTAGTTTTGGAATTCTTTCGCCAAAACATATCTATTAATTCACGGAGAATGACGCCGGAAAAATCAGATTCGCGAAACTTTCATTTTCCCGCGAATTTCCAACCTTTATATATAGCAAAGAAAGGAAGAAAAACTCAAATTTTCTTCCATTTTCTTCATCAAGGCCGAGAGTTCTACAAGGGAGGGAGAAGAGAAGATTTTCTTCATCGTTTGCTTGATCGTCGATCAATCAGTTGCTACTTCAAGGCTTCGAGGTATAGTCGCTAATCCTTACCTCTGATCGCTTTTTCCATAGCTTTTCTGTAGAGTTTTCTGAGCGGATAGTTTATGGGTTTTTGCAAAACTATCCTGAATCTTTCATTTCTGATTCTAAACCTCTTCCTTATGCGCCCAAGATCACTTCTGCCGGGTTAGATTTTCCGTTATGTCGCCGGAATTCCGCCGGAATCAATTTGAACCTAAAATACCCATTTTTGGAGTTTTTGGTGTAAAGCTTCAACCTTTAGGCTGAAAACTATCGCCTTAGCTTAGTGCTAGTAGGATTAGTTGTCATAAACGTCGTTGGTGACGTCCCTGCAAAATTTTATTTTTGGGATTTCAGTTTTGAAAATCCTAAGTTAAAAATCATGACCAAACTACCCCTGCGACAGTTTTTGATCCGATAATTTTTCCGAGTTCAGAATACCCTTAGTTACGGCTTATGAAAGCATAGGAACCAAGTTTGATCGAAGAAAAATCGAGTCTCCTAATTACCTAAAGTGGCCGAACCTATTAAAGGGAGAGGAGGAAATTTCCTTTTCCGAAAACTTGTCTTTTCGCGCTAGATTATCGTACCTTAGAGTATAGATTACTTCGAGTAACCTTAGTAAGTATTGATAGCTTAGTTTTCGATAGATTCTGATAGTATTTCTGTGGTTTTGCTCTAAAGGTGATTTTGAGGAATTCCCAGAGGAGCAAGCCTTTGATTGTGAACAAGTGTTAGGAGATCGTCCTGGAGAATCTACAGGTGAGGGCTTCTCACTGAATCTCTAGTTAATGCTTAGGGTCGATGTTTTCGACATTGTTTATTGTTTATGCACTGGATTGTGTGTGATTGGAAAATGTTTTCTGAGGCTTCGGCTGACAATGTAGATGATTCATCTACTGAATGTTTTTGAGATTGACTTACATGCTATGTGCTATGTGGGTAATCTAGGATGTGTGGTGCATGCTTTATACGCTAAGTGTTAAGTGTTTATGATGAGATTTATGGATATATGACATGTTGTTGATTGTGATGATTTAAATATGCTTTGCACTAGAAACTGAGATTCTGAATGGTGAGGATAGCGGGCAGGTCATGCCGATTTTATTTTGAGAGTTTTGGAGGAAGCTTGATAGGACGAATGAGATTCGGGCCTTGTTATGATGTTTATGGATCGAGACATTCTCTGGAGTCATTTGGGGATTTGGAGATCCCGAGAACTTATAGGAATTTCGATAAGACTAAAAAGGATATTATTTTATAAGGAAAATTCATAAGACATTAAACAACCTCTAAACCTTTAAATAATGATAACAATCTCGAGTGCAAGTTGAGGATTGAATCTTAGTTGTGGAAAGCGAGAAGTGTCGTCGGATCCAAGGGTTGAGAAAGATTGTGAGTTCTGAGTATGTTGATACTCATTCGCTCTGGGAGCAGTTTGTTTAGCCATCCAAGGGATGTGCCGAGAAGCTTCACTGAGGCGTGAGACCTTGTGAATGCATGATACTCCACTGAGGCGTGAGACCTTGTGGAAAGCATGGATCTTCACTGAGGCGTGAGACCTCGTGAACAGCATGAAGCTTCACTGAGGCGTGAGACCTTGTGAATGCGGGATACTCCACTGAGGCGTGAGACCTTGTGGAAAGCATGGAACTCCACTGAGGCGTGAGACCTTGTGAGAGCATGAAACTTCACTGAAGCGGGAGACTTCGTGAGAGCATTGATGACTCGAAGAGTTATCGTGAGTGGTTGTACTCATTTTATGATTATTGTATTTTGTCGCAGAATCGACTTTTACCTTAGGGTAAGCTTTTAGAGACATTAATTTACCTAGAACACGTGGCGACGTGTCGAGTGAGGTCGGAGACGTTGTTTGGTTAATCATATTGCATTCATGCATACATAGGAGGTTAATACACGGCGTGATACCGGACCTCGGATTTCCGTGAAAGAGCGTCTGTAGACGTCTCTTGTAGCAGACCGAAATGGCAGACCTACGGGTTACGGCTGATCTGACTACCGCTGTCGTTGGAGTAAGAGGCACGCGGGCCGAAATGGTCCCACCGTGGCTGGTGCTAGGGCTGATCCGTTGATGTCCATCCGTTCCGGATTGCATATTGGTTGACTGGGTTAACCTGCATATCATTTCATGCAACATGCATACTGACATAGTTGATGAGTGTGTTTGGTACTTGTTAATTCTATTTGAGGCATGTTAACTGTGATTTACTGTCGTTTATGTTCATTGAGAAATATGCAACCCTAGGATGTTATCCCTAGCTATAAGCCTAAGTGGCTATTTCCTTATCTGTATCTATTGGTGGTATTATTTATATAATTCTTTGGAGTTGACCCTCGCGTCTTCTGTGTGTGCTTTGGCGGACAAACGCCCTTTGTCAGATGCCTTTGGCGGGCTGATTCATGATGGTTCATCCTTCGGGAGGAACTAGGGTTGAGATGCAGGAACTGGAGCGTATCGCGGTTGCGAGAGGAGGACGGATGGTGTATGTAGACTAGGTCGTTCTGGATTTCGAATTCGGACGACGATCATGCTAGCATGTAGGATTGAGTATTAGTGTGAGCTCCTCGAGATGGGATTAGTGTAGGAGTAGAGTCCTAGCTCTGAACATCATTTGTTCCTTTGGGAACAGGGTAGTTTCCCACCTATAGCTTTTTGTGTGGTTTCTTTACGGGAATCACAGGGAGTTGGTTGGACTTAGGAGGTCTTGCTTCAGGCCGATGGGCCAGCTTATTCTCAGTTTTGAGGGATGGTGTTGCGGACACTTGACCTTTCTTGTGGATTGTACCTTTTGCCTTCGGGCGTTACACTTTTCTTTCCGTCACTGGAGGTTTACTCGTGACGAGGTTGCTTCTTACAGCGGGGGCTGTTTATATATTGTATATTAGTTCTATTGCTTTTCGCATTCGGGTTTTATTCAATTCAGTCTTGTCTTAGTTATTATCAAAAAAAAATATTCACGTTTTTCCGCATTAAGTTTATTTTTGGTTACTAAAGTGACGCCACCGAAATCGGGGTGTTACAAGCACGATCGTTATACGCTTAAACCTAGGTCAGAAACCCTAGTATATAGCTAGTTTTTACTTTTAGGCACGATGGAAGTTAATTCCAAAAATCTTCAGAGAAATGTTAGAACTTCTCTTTTTCCATATATCACAATCGTTTCGAGGCGAAACTCTAGGATCTACGAACGTCCGATTCCAATCATCGGAAGTTTGCCGAAACCAAAACCCTGGTATTTCAGAACCCTAGAATCACTCGACAATGAAGACTTTTTCTATTCGGAACATCAAATGAAGATTCTACACGCGTACACCCATTTCTCTTGATGATTTCAATCTTTCTTCAGAAGGAAGTTTTCTATTCCGACAATCGATGCAAAAAGCAACTTATCGGGTAAAATAGTTTTACACCGACTTTGCATTAGTTACCAAAAATACAAGGAGACCTCATTTTAGTTTTGGAATTCTTTCGCCAAAACCTATCTTAGAATTCATGGAGAATGAAGCCGGAAAAATCAGATTCGCGAAACTTTCATTTTCCCGCGTTTTGCCAACCTCTATATATAGCCAAGAAAGGAAGAAAAAACACAAAAACTCACCCATTTTCACCAAGGAGGCCGCGAGTTTGAGAAGAGGAGGAGGAGAAGAGATTTTCTTCATTACTTGCTTGATCGTTGATCCGTTAGTTGCTGCTTCAAGGTTTCGAGGTATAGTCGCTAATCGTTACCTCTGATCGCTTTTTCCATAGCTTTTCTGTAGACTTTTCTGAGCTGATAGTTTTGAGGTTTTTGCAAAACTATCCTGAATATTTCATTTCTGATTCTAAACCTCTTCCTTACATGCCCAAGATCACTTCTGCCGGGTTAGATTTTCCGTTATGTCGCCGGAATTCCGCCGGAATCAATTTTAGCCTTAAATACCCATTTTTGGAGTTTTTGAAGTAAAGCTTCAACCTTTAGGCTGAAAACTATCGCCTTAGCTTAGTGCTAGTAGGATTAGTTGTCATAAACGTCGTTAGTAACGTCCCTGTCAAATTTGGTTTTTGGGATTTCAGTTTTGAAAATTCTAAGTTAAAAATAGGAACCAAGTTTGATCGAAGAAAAACCGAACCTTACAATTACCAAAAGTGGTCGTGAGCTTTTAGGGGGGAGGAGGAAAATTTCCTTTTCCGAAAACTTGTTCTTTCGCGATAGATTATCGTACCTCGGAGTATGTACTACTTCGAGTAACCCTAGTGTCTATTGTTTGCTGAGTTTCCGATAGATTCTGATAGTATTTCTGTGGTTTTGCTCTAAAGGTGATTTTGGGGAATTCCCAGAGGAGCAAGCCTTTAATTGTAAACAAGTGTTAGGAGATCGTCCTGGAGAATCTACAGGTGAGGGCATCTCACTGAATCTCTAGTTAATGCTTAAGGTCGATTCTTTCGACATTGTTTACTGTTTATGCAATTGCTTGTGTTTGATTGGAAAAACGTTTTCTGAGGCTTCGGCTGACAATGTAGATGATGCATCTACTGAATGTTTTGATGAGTGAATTACATGCTAAGTGCTAATTGGGTAATTTAGGATGTGTGGTGCATGCCTTATATGCTAAGTGCTATGTGGTTATTGCTTAATATATTGATATATGACATGTTGATTGGTTGTGCTGAGTTATTTATACTTATGCAATGAGATCTGAGATTCTGAATGGTGAGAATAGCGGGCAGGTCATGCCGATTTTATTTTGAGAGTTTTAAGAAAGTTTGATAGGACGAATGAGATTCGGACCTTGTTATGATGTGTATGGATCGAGACATTCTCTGGAGTCATTTGGGGATTTGGAGATCCCGAGAACTGATAGGAATTGCAATAAGACTAAAAGGATACTATTTTGTAAAGAAAACTCATAAGACATTAAACAACCTCTAAATCTTTAATTAATGATAATAAACTCGAAAGGAAGGCGTGGAAGTCAAATCTTAGTTTTGGGAAAACGAGAAGTGTCGTCGGATCCCAGTGTTGAGAAAGTTGAGAGGCTTCGAGTATGTAGATGTTGTGGTGCTGTTGGAGCAGCGTTTGTTGTTGTGCTGTTGGAGCAGCTATGTTGTTGGGCTATCCTGGGGATAAGTCCGGGAAACCGTTAGTTTCCGAGAGTGTGATACTCTGTGCTCGTTGAGCAGATGTGACCATCGGATTGAGATGAGTCGGATGATTTGTAGATCATCATGAGTTATGTGTTGTTGTGAAGTGTTGTCTTTTGTCGCAGAATCGACTTTACCTTAGGGTAAGCTTTTAGAGACTTTAATTTAGCTAGAACACGTGGCGACGTGTCGAGTGAGATTCGGAGACGTTGTTTGACTAATCATCCTGCATTCATGCAACATTAATGAGGTATTAACACAGGACGTATTCTGGACCTCGTCGGTTTCCAAAATGGTCATAAGACCCGGAATGCCGTGTAAGAGCGTTTGTAGACGTCTCTTGTAGCAGACCGAAATGGCAGACCTACGGGTTATGGCTAATCTGGCTACCTTGGTTTGGTGTAAGAGACACACGGGCAGAATGGTCCCACCGTTGCTGGTGCTAGGATTGATCCGTTTGATGTCCATCCCAGAGGCACGCGAGCGGAAATGGTCCCACCGTTGCTGGTGCTAGGATTGACTCGTTGATTTCCATACCTATGTTTGGTGTAAGAGGCACGCGGGCAGAATGGTCCCACCGTTGCTGGTGCTAGGATTGATCCGTTTGATGTCCATCCCGTTCCGGATTGCATATTGGTTGACTGGGTTAACCTGCATATCATTTCATGCAACATGCATACTGACTTAGTTGATGAGTGTGTGTGATACTTGTTAATTCTATTTGAGGCATGTTAACTGTGATTTACTGTCGTTTATGTTCATTGAGAAATATGCAACCCTAGGATGTTATCCCTAGCTATAAGCCTAAGTGGCTATTTCCTTATCTGTATCTATCGGTGGTATTATTTATATAATTCTTTGGAGTTGACCCTCGCGTCTTCTGTGTGTGCTTTGGCGGACAAACGCCCTTTGTCAGATGTCTTTGGCGGGCTGGTTCACGATGGTTCACCCTTCGGGGGAAACTAGGGTTGAGATGCTGGAACAAGAGCGCATCGCGGTAGCGAGAGGAGGACGGATGGTGAACATAGACTAGGTCGTTCTGGATTCAGATTCGGACGACGATCATGCTAGCATGTAGGTTTTAGTGCTGGTGTGAGCTCCTCAAGATGGGTTTAGTGTAGGAGTAGAGTCTTAGCTCTGAACATCATTTGTTTCTTTTGGGACAGGGTAGTTTCCCACCTATAGCTTTTTGTGTGGTTTCTTTACAGGATTCATAGAGAGTTGGTTGGACTTAGGAGGTCTTGCTTCAGGCCGATGGGCCAGCTGATTCTCAGTTTTGAGGGATGGTGTTGCGGACACTTCACCTTTACTTTCAGTCTGTACATATTGCCTTCGGGCGCTACACTTTTCTTTCCGTCACTGGAGGTTACTCGTGACGAGGTTGTTACTTACAGCGGGGGCTGTATTATATATTGTACATTAGTTCTGTTGCTTGTCGCTTTTGGGTTTTATTTAATTCAGTCTTGTACTAGTTATTATCGAAAAAAAAATATTCACGTTTTTCCGCATTAAGTTTACTTTTGGTTACTAAAGTGACGCCACCGAAATCGGGGTGTTACAAGACTTTTCATACTTAGATTCATTTCTACAATCAGAGGCATCACAAGCAACTATTTCTTCTAACTTAGCAATCTGGTTCTTAAGCACAGAGTTAGAATTGATCAAAGCATGATTATCATTTTTCAAATCAGAAATAATTTTCTCATGTTCAGAAGGAGTCTTAGAAACAGCAGATAAGTTCTTTTTCAACTTCTTATGCTTAGATAATAAAGAGTTATACTTATCCATGATGTCAGACAAAGCATGTTTCAGTTCAGAGGTTGAGAAAGAAGCGAATACCTCATTTTCATCGTCTGAGTTAGGATCTCCTTCTGATTCTGAGTCAGAGTCAACAGCTTCCTTTGACTCTGCTCCTTTGTCTTTGACAATGTCCATGAGTCCTTGGACTTCACCATCAGAGTCAACATCCTCTGACTCTGATTCATCAAATGTTACCATCAGACTCTTCTGTTAAGTTCAAACGTGTTACAACGTGTTTCAATCTTATTTTGATCCTAACAATTTTTATAAATACTTTTCTCTACTAAAATCTAATTCCAGATGTTAATGACATTTTTCAGGAAATATATATTATAAGGTTGCATGCTTCAACGAATATGTCTAAGCCTTATAAGGAAAAAGAAGTTTACGCAAGATATGACCGCATCGTCCAGTAAACAAGGAAGACACTTATTCTGTATCGTTTCATGCCACGTCATACCTCAGAATTTCAGAAGAAGCCTTTGAGCGGGAAAGTCAAAATTGTATCTCAACTATTTGCCCCATGCTTTAGTCAGAAGGAAACTAATCTGGTCACGTGCAAACTGATTTACCTTTGAAGAGAGAAGTCTCGATGACCAATGAAGAGGAAAAAGGACAACACGTCAACATCACTTTTCCAAAATGTCTCTCTTCTGCAAAGTAGCCCAAAGCTATCACCACCTACTAGCTGACAAAGTACACCTTTTTGGCTAAATGATAGCTTTGAACAGCAGCATGCATTTAATGAAGCTACCAACCGGAGATTTGAATCAATGGTTAGATGACACTCACAACGGCTACAAACAACGGCCAGATTTTGTGTCTCAACGGCTACACAACTAGCAAGATCATATATAAAGGACATATCTGAAGATTGAAGAAGAAAAGAAGAGAAAAATTTATTGCAAGAAAAGAAAGAACTCAGAGCAGTTACTCCAAACATTCTTCAAAGCATTAAAAGCTCACAGCAGATTTCCTAAGAGTCAAATCCGATCTCATACCTCTGCGAAATCAAGAGAGAATACCAAACCTTAAAAGAGTCAAACCTCTTCTCTTACTTCTCTCTTAGATTCTGAACTCTTGTGTGTTCCAACGTCCTTTCAGAACCCAAAACACTTGAGAGTTCCAGTGCCATAAATTGTCTACACCAACTCTTTTGAGAAGAGATTTCTTGTAGAGCCAAACAATCTTGTTGATTGTGGGAGGAGTCCTGTACAATACTTGGAGAAGTCCGTGATAATACTAGGAGGAGTCCTGTACAATACTTGGAGAAGTCCGTGATAATACTTGGAGAAGTCCTGTCTAATACTTGTATTGGAGAAGTCCTTGATACTTGCTAGTGAAAATCTTGGTGGTGGCCAAGTACTGGACGTAGCCCAATCGTTTAGGGTGAACCAGTATAAATTCCTGTGTGCTGATCGTTCTGCTTTATTTACTTACTTCCGCTGCACTAAACAGTTTTTGAAAAGTCACCAGAACAATTTTCTTAAGAACTTATCCTCTTTTCATAAACTAAAGTTTTAACAAGTAATTTTTAAGATTACAATTCAAACCCCCCCTTTCTTGTGCTACTTATTTACATATCAATTGGTATCAGAGCTTAGGCTCTAGAACTAACATCTTAACAGGTGTAGAGTAAAGATCCATGGCAGAAGATCAAGCTATCGCTACGGGCTCATCCACCAACAAGCCTCCTTTCTTTGATGGAACCGAATATCCCTACTGGAAGACGCACATGCAACTTTTCATAGAATCCTCAAGCTACAAGTTGTGGGATATCATTGAAAATGGCAACATCGTCTATAAAGATGACGCTGGTGAACCCATCAAGAAAGATCAGCTGACAGAAGCTCAACGCAAAGACTATCAACTCAATTCAAAGGCAAAACTATTTCTCTTATGTGCCTTAAGCAAAGCTCAGTTGGACAAAGTTGATGGACTCGCAACTGCCAAAGAAGTATGGGAAGCTCTAGGGCTTGCCTATGAAGGTACAGCAAATGTACGTCAAGCCAAAGTAAGTTTACTAGTGGCTGAATATGAAACCTTCAAAATGAAGGAAAATGAAACCATTGATGAAATGTTCGCAAGATTTCAAACCATTATCAATGGTCTTCGAAATCTCGATCGCACATACGCACACATTGATCAAATCACAAAAATACTGAGGTGCCTTCCTAAAAGATGGAGACCCAAAGTTACTGCTATCCAAGAAGCAAGAGATCTTAGCACACTAAAACTTGAAGATCTCCTGGGATCTCTGAAGGTTCATGAGATTGAACTTTCTCAAGATGAAAGCCTAAAGAAGCAGAAAAGCATCGCCTTCAAAGCTAACATCTCCAAAAACAGTCAGACGAAAGAAATGTCTAATGAAGAAGATTCTTCAGAAGAACTGTCCGATGATGAGCAAGCACTGTTCAATAGAAAGTTCAAAAAGATGTGGATCAAACAACAAAGAGGAAAAGGCCTGAAGAAGGACAACAAAAGAGAATCAAGTCAAAAAAAGAAATCCTTTCCACACAAAGGTGAAAGCACCTCAACTGCAGACAAAAGCAACATTACATGTTTCGAATGCAAAAAGCCAGGTCACATCAAACCAGACTGTCCTAGACTAGCTAAAAAGCCTGTCAGGAAACCATTCTACAAGAAGAAGAAAGCTCTAGTAACTGGCTGGGATGATTCTGAAAACAACTCTGAAGATGACGAGGAAGAAGAAGATGAAGAATCTCTATTCGCTCTCATGGCTTCAGTAGATGGATCAGATGATGATGAAGATGATGAGGTAAGATCTGAAAACCTTGAAGAAGAGTTTAATGAACTGCTTGAACATTCTTACACTTTATCTGAAAAATACAAGAACCTGAAGAAACAGTTTTCCAAGTTGCAAAAAGAACATGAGAAAGTTTTAAAAGAAAAAGATTCCATTATTCATGAAAATGAGTTTTTAAAGAAACAAGACTCCACAATGGAAGTATCTGCTTTAAAGAAAAGAATCAAAGTTTTGATTGATGATTTATCTACTTTCACAATAGGGCATGACAACTTAGTTAAACTATGTGGAAACAGTAGAGACTTATATGATAAAAGTGGTCTGGGTTTTGACAGCAGTGAACCGTCTAATGAAACTATGTCTGATATATCGTTTACTTCTTCTATTGATAGTGAATCTAAATTTGTTGTGAACTGTTCAATAGAAAGGGAAGGAAAGAAAATCTTCTATGAGAAGAAGATTCCTCCCAAGCGTGCAACTAACCCTATAGGACCCAAGAAAATCTGGGTACCTAAGAAATCAATAATTCCTGTTGCAGATTTACTTAACAGAACGAAGGAAACGCCAACAATGGTACCTGGACAGTGGATGCTCGCGTCATATGACGGGAGAAAAGTCTATGTTCCCCAAGATTCAAGTTAGATCTGATGGTGGATTTGTAACCTTTGGTGGAAATCAAAAAGGATTCATTGTTGGAGAAGGTACTGTTGGTAAGGAACCTCTTCCAGTAATTAATAATGTCTTATTAGTTGAAGGGTTAAAACATAATCTACTTAGCATAAGTCAATTATGTGATAGTGGGTTCACTGTTTCCTTTAATAAAGTGAAGTGTAGTGTTACTGATTCCGATGACAAAATCATCTTTGAAGCTCAGAGACAAGGGAATCTATATAAGACGAACTTGGAAAACCTAGCAAATCAAAATGTAACTTGTCTAGTATCATCAGAGGATAATACATGGCTTTGGCATAGGAAGCTAGGGCATGCATCCTTAAGGACCATTACTAAAATCATAAGTAATGACTTAGTACGTGGTTTGCCAAAACTATCTATTAAATCTGATGCTACATGTTCTGCATGTACTCAAAGCAAACAGCATCGTACCTCCTGTCGTGCTAAAAACTTTGTCAGTACTAGCAAACCTCTGGACCTCTTACATATGGATTTGTTTGGTCCCACTAGGGTAGCTAGTGTTTCTGGAAAAAGATTTTGTTTTGTCATTATCGATGACTACACAAGATTCTGTTGGGTCTACTTCCTAAGAAGCAAGGATGAAACATTCCAAGCATTCAAGATCTTCAGCAAAAGAGTTCAAAATGAAAAGGGCTACTGCATCACAGCCATTCGCAGTGACAGAGGAGGAGAGTTTGTGAATGAAGATTTTGAAAAATTATGTGCACAAGAAGGTATCAGCCATCAGTTCTCAGCTCCAAGGACACCACAGCAAAACGGTGTAGCTGAACGGAAGAACAGATCACTTCAAGAAATGGCAAGGACAATGCTCAGTGAAACTTCCCTACCAAAGTATTTATGGGCTGAAGCTATTGAAACTGCATGCTACATTCAGAATAGAATATCTATGCGACCCATGTTGAAAAAGACTCCATATGAACTATGGAAAGATAGAAAGCCAACTGTATCGTACTTTCATCCATTTGGATGCAAGTGTTACATTCTCAACACCAAGGACAACATCGGAAAATTTGACAATAAGTCTGATCAAGGAATTCTCCTTGGATATTCTTCTCACTCCAAAGCCTATAGAGTTTACAACTCAAGAACGAAAGTTGTTGAAGAATCTATCAATGTCAAGTTCGATGATAGTTCAATCAAGGCCGTTGATCGTTTAGAAAGAGATTTTCTCAATCTAGACCTATCAGATCATGATGAAGCAGATGACGACACAACAAGAGCTCAACCATCAGAATCAGTTCATGAAGATCAATCTCCGTCACCTCCTGGTACTATTCCTGAACAGTCCGACCAAGTCATGACTTCAAGCGGAATCTCACTTCCAAAGGAGTGGAAGTACAGAAGTGATCATCCACCAGAACAAATCATTGGAAGTGTATCAGAAAGAGTAAAGACCAGATCAGCATTCAGAGAAGAATCAAACAGCGCATTCATCTCAGAGATTGAACCAAAGAATGTTGAAGAGGCTCTACAAGATGAAGGATGGATTCTGGCTATGCAAGAAGAACTAAATCAATTTGAAAGAAGTCAAGTATGGACCCTAGTTCCAAGACCAACTGGAAAATCTATCATTGGTACTAAATGGGTCTTCAGAAACAAGATGGATGAAAATGGGAAAGTCTCTAGAAACAAAGCGAGACTAGTAGCACAAGGTTACAACCAACAAGAAGGAATTGACTACACTGAAACGTTCGCACCAGTTGCAAGAATTGAAGCAATAAGGATACTCCTAGCTTTTGCATGTCAACATTCCATCAAGCTATATCAAATGGATGTCAAAAGCGCCTTTCTGAACGGAGTAATTGAAGAGGAAGTCTATGTGAAGCAACCTCCAGGCTTTGAAGAACCATCCACTCCAGACTACGTGTACAGGTTGAAGAAAGCTCTGTACGGTTTAAAACAAGCCTCAAGGGCTTGGTATGATCGTCTAAGCAACTTTCTCATGAAGAATGGTTTTTCAAGAGGAAAGATTGACAACACCCTCTTCAGGAAGCAATTGAAGGACGACTACATCCTTGTACAATTGTATGTTGATGATATCATCTTCGGTGCAACTAGCGATAAACTGTGTAAAGAATTTTCTACTCTCATGCAAAGTGAATTTGAAATGAGTATGATGGGAGAACTGAAATTCTTTCTGGGACTTCAAATCAAGCAAGAGAAAGACAAGATCTTCATACATCAGTCCAAGTACATAAAGGATATGCTCAAGAAATACAACATGCACAAGTCAAATGAGATGAGTACTCCTATGTATCCCAACACTGTTCTGGACAAAAGTGATGAAAGCTCACCAGTTGACCCAACATCGTACAGAGGGATGATTGGTTCACTTCTTTATTTAACGTCCAGTAGACCAGACATAATGTTTAGTGTTTGTCTATGTGCAAGGTTTCAGGTAAACCCACAGCAATCTCATCTTAGTGCTGTTAAGCGAATCTTTAGATATTTAATTGGTACTGCTAATCTTGGTCTATTATATGAGAAAGGTGAAGATTTCAGGTTGAAAGGATTTTATGATGCGGATTATGCTGGTGATCGAGTTGAACGGAAAAGCACTAGTGGAGGATGTCACTTTCTGGGAAACTGTTTAGTATCCTGGACAAGTAAACGTCAAAGCACTATTTCCTTATCCACTGCTGAAGCTGAATATGTGGCAGCAAGTTCTTGTTGTACACAACTCCTATGGATAAAGCATCAACTTGAGGATTACAACATTCATGAAAACAAGATACCTCTTTTATGTGATAACACAAGTGCCATCAATATTGCCAAGAATCCAGTTCAGCATTCAAGAACAAAGCACATTGAGATCAAACATCATTTCATTAGAGATCTTGTGGCAAAGGGAAACATTGATATATCTCATATACACACAGAAGATCAACTTGCTGACATACTCACGAAACCTCTTTTAGAAGGCAGATTCTCAGATCTAAGAACAAGGTTAAATATGCACTCTTCTCAATAAAAGGTATGGAAACAAAGGTTTCTATTTTGCAGGTTTCGTTCTTCGAAGAACATCCGCACTGATCTGTCTCCTCACTGTTCAACCAGTAGATCAAATCGTTCAACAACTCTCCGTTCAATGAAGTTGCTCTCAGGAAATCTATATCGTTTGGTTAACAGCTGGCAAAGACATTGTTTAGTTCAATGCATCATTACTCTTGCACGTGCTACAACAGTGAACTTTGAAAGGTCTCATCACATTAAATGCGAAGCAGTTATCTCTCTTACTTTTAACGCGCGTGGTCTCAACTGCTTAATTGTTTAATAGTTTCCCTCTCATGAAAAGAAAACCGCCATCTGCACACCACCCAAAACTGCCATTCCTTATTCCAAATCAAATATATCCAAAAGATTTCCTTCTCTCTCTTTCACCTCACTTCATTTGACATTTACTCTCTCTCTCTCTTCCAAGTAAAGAGGTTGTCTTACCAAAGGATGGTGCAAGAAATTATGTAAATGCACATGCAAGGTACGCATTGTACAAGATCTTGAAAAGAGTGAAAATTAACCCTGCACACTTGATGTGGAACTACTTGATCAACTATCTGGAGAAAAGCCAAGGATACCTTCCTTTTGGCTCACTGCTGGCCGTTATTTTCGAAAAGAAAGGTGTTATCAAAGAGTTTCTGGAATCAGAGGATCGCTTGAATGAAGATGTGATCTTTCCTACACCGATCAGACTGGGAGATGTGAGCAAAATGAACATTCCCTTTGATGCCTCTGATGTTCCTGAAGAATACTTGCCCAGAACAAGGAAAAACACCAGAGGAAAAGAAAAGGTATCTGATGAACAGACTGTCCAGACAAGGAAGAAAAATCTGACAGAACTGTCCGATGTGTCAAAGAAGGAACCGTCCAAGAGAACTGTTCCTGCAGCTCTCCGCATCGCACCGTTCCCTGAGGACGAGGAAGAACAGTCTGTTCGAATCAAGATTGTGAAGAGTGGTGAACCATTGCATTCTCAATCCAACCCCATCGCTTCAAGAACCAGATCAGGAAAAGGTTCTCCGCCTGTCAAGAATGCTGAACCCAAAAAGCTAAAGAGATTGAGGAAGCAATTTGAAGAATCTCAAGTTACTGTTGAACCACAACCTGCATATCAGAAAAGGAAGATTCTCTCTGCTGAACCTGAGGAGCCCTTCTTTGATGAGGACATTGTCCTTCACACAAGGTTAGCAAACTCTCTCTTACCTTATCAAGAAATTCCTTCTGAAATGTCCAACAAAGAATTTCTGGATTCACTGTTTGTTGACAATACTCAAACACCACACTCCTCTCCAACACATTCACAACACCACACTGAACCATTGCCAAAACTCCCACCAAACACAAACCTCAATGAACCCTTGACTGAAACAACAATGAACCACTCACATCTCAACCAAACTCTACCATGAACACTGCTTTCATCACTGACCAAACTGCCGTTGCACAAGAGAATGCCTCTGCATTCCAACTTGTTCAATCTTTGCCTAAGTCATTGATTGCCGATGAGCATATGACTTCTACTCTCAAACCGTTCACGAAAGCAAGCACTAAGAAGGCAAGCAGATCCGGTACTGTTCTCTATTTTTCTCAAGCAAGAAAGAGGCGCCTTCAGACGCTAGTGTCCTCTGCTATCCAACGCAGACGCACCTTGAGGACTACCAAGGGATCGTTCAAAAGCTACCTGAACCTTCTGGCAAGAAAGATTGACAAGTCTTCAAGCAATCAGCTCACCGCTACATGGAAACGACAAGAGGGTGACAACTACTTGTTCCAACTTCACGCTTGCAAAGTTCCTGATCCAGAGTTCTGGAAATTGAGTGTCTCTGAGGGATATGTTGGTACTCTGCCATATTCTCTCATGAATCGGACCTCCGCGCTCTCACTGAAATTTGGAACTTGGGTGTTTGTACTCCTACCCACTCACATTCCTGAAGTTGTTTCTCATTCTGAGAAAGCCAACACTGAAAAAGGAAAGGAGAAGATGCTTGAAGAAGCAGATGATACAGAGTCACAACTGAATCACAACTGAACAGTTCTGCTGATGGAAAAGAAGAAGATGAATCTAAGGGACTTCAAGCTGATTTCAAGACTGAAGGTGGAAGCTCAAGTGCTCAAGTCTTGGCGACTCAATTTGTCACCAGAGAAGACTTTGAAGACCACCGTGACCACATCAACCAGCAGTTCATGACTCTTGCCCAGAAAATCGATCAGCTGCTGACACGCTTTGGCTAATGGCCAACTCTCTATCCTGAACAATTCGCATTTACTTTTATGTTTTCAGACAATTGTTCACTGATTATGCATATTTTATCGTTCCATCATGCTTATCGTTTTATAACTAACGTTTGCCATGTTTACTATGCATATTATACCTTTCTACTAATTTCTTTTCCCTTTCTTTTTAATAATGCCAAAGGGGGAGAAAATAGGAATTAGGAATTATAGAAAAGTTTAGGAATTATAGAAAAGTTTAAGATCAAGTTCAAGGTTGTTTCCTTAACCTAACACCAAAGTTTTATACAACTCAGGGGGAGTAATATGATTTGAATAAGTTTTTTTTTAAAACTTTTATCTTACCCAATTTAGGGGGAGCATAAATTCTTTTTACTCTTGATCATTATCCTTTTCAATAAAAATTGTCATTATCAAAAAGGGGGAGATTGTTAAGTTCAAACGTGTTACAACGTGTTTCAATCTTATTTTGATCCTAACAATTTTTATAAATACTTTTCTCTACTAAAATCTAATTCCAGATGTTAATGACATTTTTCAGGAAATATATATTATAAGGTTGCATGCTTCAACGAATATGTCTAAGCCTTATAAGGAAAAAGAAGTTTACGCAAGATATGACCGCATCGTCCAGTAAACAAGGAAGACACTTATTCTGTATCGTTTCATGCCACGTCATACCTCAGAATTTCAGAAGAAGCCTTTGAGCGGGAAAGTCAAAATTGTATCTCAACTATTTGCCCCATGCTTTAGTCAGAAGGAAACTAATCTGGTCACGTGCAAACTGATTTACCTTTGAAGACAGAAGTCTCGATGACCAATGAAGAGGAAAAAGGACAACACGTCAACATCACTTTTCCAAAATGTCTCTCTTCTGCAAAGTAGCCCAAAGCTATCACCACCTACTAGCTGACAAAGTACACCTTTTTGGCTAAAGGATAGCTTTGAACAGCAGCATGCATTTAATGAAGCTACCAACCGGAGATTTGAATCAATGGTTAGATGACACTCACAACGGCTACAAACAACGGCCAGATTTTGTGTCTCAACGGCTACACAACTAGCAAGATCATATATAAAGGACATATCTGAAGATTGAAGAAGAAAAGAAGAGAAAAATTTATTGCAAGAAAAGAAAGAACTCAGAGCAGTTACTCCAAACATTCTTCAAAGCATTAAAAGCTCACAGCAGATTTCCTAAGAGTCAAATCCGATCTCATACCTCTGCTAAATCAAGAGAGAATACCAAACCTTAAAAGAGTCAAACCTCTTCTCTTACTTCTCTCTTAGATTCTGAACTCTTGTGTGTTCCAATGTCTTTTCAGAACCCAAAACACTTGAGAGTTCCAGTGCCATAAATTGTCTACACCAACTCTTTTGAGAAAAGATTTCTTGTAGAGCCAAACAATCTTGTTGATTGTGGGAGGAGTCCTGTACAATACTTGGAGAAGTCCGTGATAATACTAGGAGGAGTCCTGTACAATACTTGGAGAAGTCCGTGATAATACTTGGAGAAGTCCTCTCTAATACTTGTATTGGAGAAGTCCTTGATACTTGCTAGTGAAAATCTTGGTGGTGGCCAAGTACTGGACGTAGCCCAATCGTTTAGGGTGAACCAGTATAAATTCCTGTGTGCTGATCGTTCTGCTTTATTTACTTACTTCCGCTGCACTAAACAGTTTTTGAAAAGTCACCAGAACAATTTTCTTAAGAACTTATCCTCTTTTCATAAACTAAAGTTTTAACAAGTAATTTTTAAGAACACAATTCAAACCCCCCCTTTCTTGTGTTACTTATTTACATATCATCTTCTTCGTCTTGAAGTGCTTCTTTGGCTTCTTGTCCTTCTTCAGCTTTGGACAATCACTTTTGTAGTGCCCTGATTCTTTGAACTCAAAGCATGTGACTTCCTTAAGTGAGGACTTCTTCTGGCCTGAGGATTCAGACTTTCCTTTTGCCTTTCCAGAGCCTTTGTACTTGCTCTGCCTGTGCTTCCAGATGCGGTTGAGTCTCTTGGAGATCAGAGTCAGCTCATCTTCATCAGAATCTTCTGATGCTTCTTCAGATTCTTCTGCTTCAGCTTGGAGAGCCTTTGACTTCTCAGCCTTAGCCTTTTCAGATTTGGATTTCAAGGCTACAGACTTTTTCCTCAGATCTTGCATCTCAGAACGCTTCAGCTCATGGCATTTCAAAATGCTGATGAGTTCTTCTAAACTCATATTCTCAACGTCTCTCGTGAGCTCTATTGAAGTCACCAAAGGCATCCAACTTTCAGGAAGACACCTGATGACCCTTATGACATGATCTTTTGTTGTGTAGCTCTTGTTGAGAGGTCGTATGCCAGCTACAAGCAATTGAAATCTGGAGAACATTTCTTCAATGGACTCATTTTGCTCCATGATGAAGGATTCATACTTTTGGATCAAAGACAATGCCTTTGATTCTTTGACTTTCTTGTTTCCTTCATGAGACATCTTCAGAGAATCAAAAATGCCTTTAGCAAACTCACGATCTGTAATCTTCTGGTACTCCTCATAGGAAATAGCACTTAGAAGAATTGCTCTTGCTTTGTGATGTTGTGAGTACAGCTTCTTTTGATCTGCAGTCATCTCTGACCTTGGGATCTTCTTGCCATCTGCATCAACTGGACGCTCATAGCCATCCACAATAATATCCCAGAGATCTGCATCGAAACCCAGAAAGAAACTTTCCAGTCTATCTTTCCAATATTCGAACCTTTGACCCTCGAACATAGGAGGCTTTGCGTTGTAACCATCTCTTTGAGGTTCACTGGTGGTGGCAGCCATTGTTTTTCACACCGGCCCGGATCACTGAACACTGTTAGGTGTGGTAATCAGAACTTGCGCTCTGATACCAATTGAAGGTATGAAAAACGGTAGAAAGGGGGGGGGGGTTTGAATAACGTTTTCAAGATAAAACTTCCACCTTAAAGTTTTTGACAAATCTTTCGAGAACTTAAGTGCTAAGAATAAGAGATAGAAAAGCACACAAGGATTTTTATCCTGGTTCACTTGATAAATCACTCAAGCTACTCCAGTCCACCCGTTAAGGTGATTTCTTCCTTCTTAGAATGAAGGCAATCCACTAATCAGGTAAGAGTTACAACTGCACTTGAAACCTACAAGTGACTAACAATTACACTGACTTAGCTCACACTAAGATTCACTCTCTTAGTCTTCTCTAGGATCCGATCAACCTTGATCTCCTAAAGGAACTAAACAAACTGTTTATCAAAGAATGTTTACAAGAGATTTGCTTCTGAAAAGCTAATAGTAAACACAATGAATTTCAGATGAAAGAATGCTTGAAGGTTTTTGAATATAGCTTGTGCTTGTGTAAATTCTTCCAACCGCATCTTTCAGACTTCAGCCTCTATTTATACTCCAAGGATTAGGGTTTGAACGCTGCATGGAAATGCTACCGTTGGAGGGCAGTTCTGGAAATTCCAGCTTCTGCTGTGGCTGAGAACGTTAGGTAGGTCGTCAGGATGGTACAGTTACTTTTGTACTTGGATAGTGACTTGACCTTTAAACCTAGGAGACTTCTGATCAGGGGAATGCTTCATGTTGGAACTTGTGAAGCCGGTTGATCAGAGTCAGAGGGAAAGCACAGATCCTCTGACCGTTGTATCTTCTGATTCTGAACTCAGAGGGAAGTACATGGTCTTCAGAGTTTCTTGCTTCTGGACATCAGAGTTTCCACTATTCAGCTTCTGGATCTTCAGAGTCTTCTACACCATCAAAACATCTGAACCTTCAGTGTTTCTTGGTTATCAGAACTTCTGGATCTTCAGAGCTTCTAGTGACTGAGTCCACATCAGAGTTTGTGTAGCTTCAGAACTTCTGAAGCTTTTCCACTGTTCATATTGAACATGGTCAATGCGAAAGCATTGCTTGGGTCACTCTTTATGCACAATGCTTCTGATTTGTGTGGGATTGAATAGAGGTCAGAGCCTGTAAATAGCACACTCAGAAAAACACGTTAGAGTACCATAATTGTTCATATCAAAAGGTTAACTTGTAATCATCAAAACATAGAGTTGTACTACTAGATCAAAACTTGATCTTACATAGAGCCTTAGCAGTAGGAAGACCTTCAATTTCCACAGGAAGTGTGAAGCTTCCAGGATCTTTCATTTTTTGTGGAAGTTTCCTCTGCAAGATAGCACTACATTCCTCACTCATCATCATGGTCTCATTTACCTCACTCAGCTTTATTTTCCTAGAGAGTATTTCTTTCATGAATTTAGAATATGCAGGCATTTGTTCCAAAGCTTCGGAAAATGGAATATTAATTTGTAACTTTTTGAACACCTCAAGAAATTTAGAAAATTGCTTTTCTAAATTCTTTTTCACTAAAGCTTTTGGAAAAGGTACCTTGCAACAACTCTTGTCATTGGGGAAAGTGGTGCTCTCTTTATCTTTCTTTTCTTTGAATTTATCATTATTTGTTTTCTTCGCACTCACTTCCCTACTCTCTTCCTTGGATTTTTCTACTTCCTCACCCCTCTTTTCTACTATCTTTCTTTCAGCATCTTTCAAAATTTTACCACTCCTAGTAGTTATAGCAGAAATATTAGCTTGATTCTCAATAGTGTTAGAGGGTAACTTACCTGGACTCCTTTCTGAAAGCTGTTTGGCAATCTGACCCATCTGATTCTCCAAATTCCTGAGGGAAGCCTCATGATTTTTGTTGGTATTCCTGGTTTCACTCATGAAGGATTCGGTGGTCTGAGCTAGTTTCCCCACAATGTCTTCCAAGCTCCTTTTCCTAGAGTTCTGATCCTGTTGAGGTTGTTGCCTCTGATCCTGATATTGGCCCTGTAACACCCCGATTTCGGTGGCGTCACTTTAGTAACCAAAAGTAAACTTAATGCGGAAAAACGTAAATATTTTTTTTTTTGATAATAACTAAGACAAGACTGAATTAAATAAAACCCAAATGCGAAAGGCAACAGAACTAATATACAATATATATAGCATCCCCCGCTGTAAATAGCGACCTCGTCACGGGTAACCTCCAATGACGGAAAGTAGAAAAGTGTAACGCCCGTAGGCAAAATGTACAATCCCAAAATGTTAGGTCAAGTGTCAGCAACACAAGCCCTCAAAAATAAGAATAAGTCAGAGCTAGGACACTAACACCCAACCTTAATAGACTCTAATCACCCATCCCCCATACTTCCATCATCGACTCCCATCTGGTCATGCATGAAGTCCGGGTCCACGTCGAAGGCTCAATAGTAGTCATTTCGCTCCGGGTCTTCCCCGAACGACGAGGAATCACGGAAGAATCCACCAACGACATCTGACAAAAAGGGCATACATAGCCCCCCAAACACAGGTAGCACGTGCAAGGGTCAACTTACGGAATATAGGATAGAGAATACAAGACACCAGATAAAGTATAAGGGGTATATATATATATGTTGTCTACATACATATAAGTTCTGCATTGTCTACCCTAAGGTTTAAACATAGCATGTTATCAAATCTCTAGTACAATTCCATCATCAAAGCACATAACGATATCTATCAACATCTACTCATCAAAACACATAACGATGTTTATCAACATCAACTCATCAAAACACATAACGATACAATTAGAGTGCATGATATGTCAATGCAACGTCAATCTCGACGATTCCGGAAAGAGTAGGCTGGGCACGTTTGAGTCGGTCCTAACACTGGCATTGTGTCGACCATAACTCCCGAGTGTCACTTACAACCTTGACATAGCCGGATCAGTCCTAACCCTGCGGGTCGACTTTTCCCTCCGCTATGCCCGACAATCAACAGGTCGATCCTAACCTCACGGTCGATCATATCCCCCGTCGATGTCCGAATTACCCGAAGGTATAAACTGTACCCGAAGGCATAAACTGTACCCGAAGGCATAAACTGTACCCGAAGGCATAAACTGTACCCGAAGGCATAAACTGTACCCGAAGGTATATACTGTAACTCATGATGATCTCCAAATCATCCGACTCATCTCAATCCGATGGTCAAAACTGCTCCTCGAGCAAAGAGTATCAACATACTCGGAAACTATCAATTTCCCGGCTTATCCCTCGGATAGCCCAACAAACCCCGCTGTTCCAACAGCACAAGAGTATCAACATACTCAAAACTTCTCAACTTCCTCAACACTTGGATCCGACGACACTTCTCGTTTTCCAAAAACTAAGATTTGCATCCAAAGCTTCCTTTCGAGCTTATTATCTTTATTTAAAGATTTAGAGGTTGTTTAATGTCTTATGAGTTTTCTTTACTAAATGATATCCTTTTAATCTTATCGCGAATCTTATAAGTTCCCGGGATCTCCAAATCCCAAATGACTCCAGAGAATGTCTCGATCCATGAAAAACCATAACAAGGCCCGAATCTCATTCGTCCTATTGAACTTTCTCAAAACTCTCAAAATAAAATCGGCATGACCTGCCCGCTATTCTCACTACTCAGAATCACAGATATGAGTACAAGACATAGTTTAAATCATCACCGTCATCAAACATGTCATATAACAATACATCTCAGACTAAACACGTAGCACTTAGCATATAAATCATGCACCACACATCCTAGATTACTCACATAGCACATAGCATGTAAGTCAATCTCAAAAACATAGTAGTAGATGCATCATCTACATTGTCAGCCGAAGCCTCAGAAAACATTTTCCCAATCATACACAAACAAGTGCATAAACAGTAAATCAAGTCGAATGCGTCGACACCTAAAGCATTAGCTAGTAAGGTAAGTTGCCCTTACCTCTAGTTATTCCAGCGTTCTCCTCAAACGTTCCTTCACAATGAGCTCCTTGATCTTCAGGAAATTCTTCAAAAGAACCTTTAAAGTAAAACCACAGAATTCTATCAAATTCTATCGGAAACTAAGCTATCAATGCTCACTAAGGTTACACGAAGTAGTTCATACTCCGAGGTACGATAATCTAGCGCGAAAGGACAAGTTTTCGGAAAAGGAATTTTCCCCCTCCTCCCCTATAGGGCTCGGCCACTTTTCACAATTGTGGGGCTCGATTTTTCTTCGATCAAACTTGGTTCCTATGCTTTCATTAGCCGTAACTAAGGGTATTCTGAACTCGGAAAAATTATCGGATCAAAAACTGTCGCAGGGGTATTTTGGTCATGATTTTTAACTTAGAAATTTCAAAACTGAAATCCCAAAAACCAAATTTTGCAGGGACGTTACTAACGACGTTTATGACAACTAATCCTACTAACACTAAGCTAAGGCGATAGTTTTTAGCCTAAAGGTTGAAGCTTTACCTCAAAAACTCCAAAAATGGGTATTTTAGGCTCAAATTGATTCCGGCGGAATTCCGGCGACATAACGGAAAATCTAACCCGGCAGAAGTGATCTTGGGCGCATAAGGAAGAGGTTTAGAATCAGAAATGAAAGATTCAGGATAGTTTTGCAAAAACCCATAAACTATCCGCTCATAAAACTCTACAGAAAAGCTATGGAAAAAGCGATCAGAGGTAAGGATTAGCGACTATACCTCGAAACCTTGAAGTAGCAACTGATTGATCGACGATCAAGCAAACGATGAAGAAAATCTTCTCTTCTCCCTCCCTTGTAGAACTCGCGGCCTTGATGAAGAAAATGGAGGAAAATTTGAGTTTTTCTTCCTTTCTTTGCTATATATAAAGGTTGGAAATTCGCGGGAAAATGAAAGTTTCGCGAATCTGATTTTTCCGGCGTCATTCTCCGTGAATTAATAGATATGTTTTGGCAAAAGAATTCCAAAACTATAAAGAGGTCTCCTTGTATTTTTGGCAACTAATGCGTAGTCGGTATAAAACTATTTTACCCGATAAGTTGCTTTTTGCATCGAATGTCGGAATGGAAAACTTCCTTCGGAAGAAAGATTGAAATCATCAAGAGAAATGGGTGTACGCGAGTGGAATATTCATTTGAAGCTCTGAATAGAAAAAGTCTTCATTGTCAAGAATTTCTAGGGTTTTGAAATACCAGGGTTTCGGTTTCGGCAAACTTCCGAGGATTGGAATCGGACGTTCGTAGATCCTAGAGTTTCGCCTCGAAACGATTGTGATATATGGAAAAAGAGAAGTTCTAACATTTCTCTGAAGATTCTTGGAATTAACTTCCATCGTGCCTATAAATGAAAATTAGCTATATATTAGGGTTTCTGACCTAGGTTTAAGCGTATAACGATCGTGCTATAACTTTTATCGACTTCGATACGATCCTTTGACTTTTCCTGAACTTTCTCCTTCATAAATTTATTTCATTTGGTAAAATCTTGTTCAGGTTTCCTTTCACGATACATCAAGCCTAATCGTAAATGGAAATCTCTTCCACTTATTCTAAGCTTAAAAACTTGGGTCTTACAGGCCCCTTTGTGGATTGGAGTACTGCTTAGAATTTCCTTGCTGTGCATATCCATCTTGATTTCTGTAAGACAAACTAGGATGATTGGCCCAACTGGGGTTGTATGTACCAGTAGGTGGATCATGCCTAGAGCTTCTCATATACTTGATCTCTTCATCCATTGCCTCATTCTCAGCGCTCATCTTGCGATCATCCATCCTCTTGAACATGACATCCATTCTCTCTGACAATGCCTTGTTAGACGCCATTACTCTGTCATATGCCTGAATTTCATTGACGCTGCTCTTGTTGCATCTATCATAGCTAGAGTGGGCTTCCCTTTCAGCTAAATTGTTGATGATTTCAAGAGAATCTTTAGTTGACAGATGATCAAAAGCTCCATTCTTGCCCGCAAGGTCCAACTTGACTCTTGTATCTCTGTTGAGAGCTGCATAGAACCTGTCTTCCTGTGCTGATTCTTTCAAATTGTGGCTTGGACACTTTCTAAGAAGACCCTTGAACCTTTCCCATACATCATAAAGATTCTCTGATTCCTTTTGATAGAAAGTATTGATGTCATGCTTCACTTGCCTCATGCGAGAGCTAGGAAAAAACTTTTCTGAGAACTTCTTGGCTAGATCATCCCAACAAATTATACTCTGTTAAGGTTGAGCCCTCAACCACTCTTCAGCAGCATCCCTCAAAGAGTGGGGGAAGAGTGTTAGTCTGACATCATCCAGACTTACTTGTGTAAGATCAAGTTTTGATCTAGTAGTACAACTCTATGTTTTGATGATTACAAGTTAACCTTTTGATATGAACAATTGTGGTACTCTAACGTGTTTTTCTGAGTGTGCTGTTTACAGGCTCTGACCTCAACTCAATCTCACACAAATCAGAAGCACTGTGTATAAAGGGTAACCCAAGCAACGCTTTCGCATTCACCATGTTCAGTATGAACAGTGGAAAAGCTTCAGAAGTTCTGAAGCTATACAAACTCTGATGTGGACTCAGTCGCTAGAAGCTCTGAAGATCCAGAAGTTCTGATAACCAAGAAACACTGAAGGTTCAGATGTTCTGATGGTGTAGAAGACTCTGAAGATCCAGAAGCTGAATAGTGGAAACTCTGAAGTCCAGAAGCAAGAAACTCTGAAGGCCATGTTCTTCCCTCTGAGTTCAGAATCAGAAGATACAATGGTCAGAGGATCTGTGCTTTCCCTCTGACTCTGATCAACCGGCTTTACAAGTTCCAATATGAAGCTTTCCCCTGATCAGAAGTCTCCTAGGTTAAAAGGTCAAGTCGCTATCCAAGTACAAAAGCAAGTGTACCTTCCTGACGACCTACCTAACGTTCTCAGCCACAGCAGAAGCTGGATTTTCCAGAACTGCCCTCCAACGGTAGCATTTCCCATGCAACGCTCAACCCTAATCCTTGGAGTATATATAGAGGCTGAAGATTGAAAGAAGCGGCCAAGAAACTAAGAAGAAGCAATACACGCGCAAGACATATTCAAAATATTCTAAGCTTTCTTTCATCTGAAATTCATTGTGTTTACTATAAGCTTTTTAGAAGCACTTTCTTTGTAAACAAGAACTTCATATACAGTTGTATAGTTTGCCTTTAGGAGATCAAGGTTGATCGGATCCTAGAGAAGACTAAGAGAGTGAATCTTAGTGTGAGCTAAGTCAGTGTAATTGTTAGTCACTTGTAGGTTTCAAGTGCAGTTGTAACTCTTACCTGATTAGTGGATTGCCTTCATTCTAAGAAGGAAGAAATCACCTTAACGGGTGGACTGGAGTAGCTTGAGTGATTTATCAAGTGAACCAGGATAAAATCCTTGTGTGCTTTTCTATCTCTTATCTTTAGCACTTAAGTTCTCGAAAGATTTGCCAAAATCTTTAAGGTGGAAGTTTTGTACTGAAAACGTTATTCAAACCCCCCCTTTCTACCGTTTTTCATACCTTCAATTGGTATCAGAGCGCAAGTTCTGATTACCACACCTAACAGTGTTCAGTGATCCGGGCCGGTGTGAAAAACAATGGCTGCCACCACCAGTGAACCTCAAAGAGATGGTTACAACGCAAAGCCTCCTATGTTCGATGGTCAAAGGTTCGAATATTGGAAAGATAGACTGGAAAGTTTCTTTCTGGGTTTCGATGCAGATCTCTGGGATATTATTGTGGATGGCTATGAGCGTCCAGTTGATGCAGATGGCAAGAAGATCCCAAGGTCAGAGATGATTGCAGATCAAAAGAAGCTGTACTCACAACATCACAAAGCAAGAGCAATTCTTCTAAGTGCTATTTCCTATGAGGAGTACCAGAAGATTACAGATCGTGAGTTTGCTAAAGGCATTTTTGATTCTCTGAAGATGTCTCATGAAGGAAACAAGAAAGTCAAAGAATCAAAGGCATTGTCTTTGATCCAAAAGTATGAATCCTTCATCATGGAGCCAAATGAGTCCATTGAAGAAATGTTCTCCAGATTTCAATTGCTTGTAGCTGGCATACGACCTCTCAACAAGAGCTACACAACAAAAGATCATGTCATAAGGGTCATCAGGTGTCTTCCTGAAAGTTGGATGCCTTTGGTGACTTCAATAGAGCTCACGAGAGACGTTGAGAATATGAGTTTAGAAGAACTCATCAGCATTTTGAAATGCCATGAGCTGAAACGCTCAGAGATGCAAGATCTGAGGAAAAAGTCCATAGCCTTGAAATCCAAATCTGAAAAGGCTAAGGTTGAGAAGTCAAAGGCTCTTCAAGCTGAAGAAGAAGAATCTGAAGAAGCATCAGAAGATTCTGATGAAGATGAGCTGACTCTGATCTCCAAGAGACTCAACCGCATCTGGAAGCACAGGCAGAGCAAGTTCAAAGGCTCTGGAAAGGCAAAAGGCAAGTATGAGTCCTCAGGCCAGAAGAAGTCTTCAATCAAGGAAGTCACATGCTTTGAGTGCAAAGAATCTGGGCACTACAAAAGTGATTGTCCAAAGTTGAAGAAAGACAAGAAGCCAAAGAAGCACTTCAAGACCAAGAAGAGTCTGATGGTGACATTCGATGAATCAGAGTCAGAGGATGTTGACTCTGATGGTGAAGTCCAAGGACTCATGGCCATTGTCAAAGACAAAGGAGCAGAGTCAAAGGAAGCTGTTGACTCTGACTCAGAATCAGAAGGAGATCCTAACTCAGACGATGAAAATGAGGTATTTGCTTCTTTCTCTACCTCTGAACTGAAACATGCTTTGTCTGATATCATGGATAAGTATAACTCTTTATTGTCTAAGCATAAAAAGTTGAAAAAGAACTTATCTGCTGTCTCCAAGACTCCTTCTGAACATGAGAAAATTATTTCTGATTTAAAAAATGAAAATCATGCTTTGGTAAATTCTAACTCTGTGCTTAAGAACCAGATTGCTAAGTTAGAAGAAATTGTTGCCTGTGATGCCTCTGATTGTAGAAATGAATCTAAGTATGAAAAGTCCTTTCAAAGATTCCTAGCTAAAAGCGTGGATAGAAGCTTGATGGCTTCAATGATCTATGGCGTAAGCAGAAATGGAATGCATGGCATTGGCTATTCTAAACCAATTAGAAATGAGCCTTCTGTGTCTAAAGCTAAATCCTTGTATGAATGCTTTGCTCCCTCTGGTACCATATTGCCTGATCCTGTACCTGCTAAAGTTGCTAAACATCCTCTTAAAAAGGGATCTTTCTCTATGACTAAATATCATGCAAGTATTCCTTTAAAATATTATGTTGAGACACCCAAGGTGATCAGAACCTCTGGGGTAACTAACAAAAGAGGACCCAGAAAGTGGGTACCTAAGGACAAAATTATCTATGTTGCAGATATTCTTGATAGCTCCACTGAAACACCAATCATGGTATCTGGACAGTGGATGCTCGAGTCACATGACGGGAGAAAAGCGTATGTTCCGAGAGCTGAAACTTAAGCCTGGAGGCGAAGTTGGCTTCGGTGGAAATGAAAAGGGTAAAATTGTTGGTACTGGTACTATTTGTGTAGATAGTAGTCCATGCATTGATAATGTTTTATTGGTAGACGGCTTAACACATAACTTATTGTCTATAAGTCAATTAGCTGACAAGGGTTATGATGTTATATTCAATCAAAAGTCCTGCCGGGCTGTAAGTCAAATCGATGGCTCTGTTCTGTTTAACAGCAAGAGGAAGAACAACATTTATAAGATCAGATTATCTGAGTTGGAGGCTCAGAATGTGAAGTGCCTTCTGTCTGTTAATGAAGAGCAGTGGGTATGGCATAGACGGTTAGGGCATGCCAGTATGAGAAAGATTTCTCAGCTGAGCAAGCTAAACCTTGTCAGGGGCTTACCCAATCTGAAGTTCGCTTCAGACTCTCTTTGTGAAGCATGTCAGAAAGGCAAATTCACAAAAGTCCCTTTCAAGGCAAAGAATGTTGTCTCAACCTCAAGGCCGTTAGAACTTCTGCATATCGACCTGTTTGGACCAGTGAAAACTGAGTCTATAGGTGGCAAGAGATATGGGATGGTTATCGTTGATGACTATAGCCGCTGGACATGGGTAAAGTTTCTAACCCGCAAGGATGAGTCTCATGCTGTGTTCTCTACCTTCATTGCTCAAGTGCAAAACGAGAAGGCTTGTAGGATTGTGCGTGTCAGAAGTGACCATGGTGGAGAGTTTGAGAATGACAAGTTTGAGAGTCTGTTTGATTCCTATGGAATTGCACATGATTTCTCTTGTCCCAGAACTCCTCAACAAAATGGCGTTGTTGAGAGGAAGAACAGAACTCTTCAGGAGATGGCTAGAACCATGCTCCAAGAAACTGGCATGGCTAAGCACTTTTGGGCAGAGGCAGTAAATACAGCATGTTACATTCAGAACAGAATCTCTGTGAGACCAATTCTGAATAAGACTCCTTATGAATTGTGGAAGAACATAAAACCCAACATTTCTTATTTTCATCCTTTTGGCTGTGTTTGTTATGTTCTCAATACTAAGGATAGATTGCATAAATTTGATGCTAAGTCTTCTAAGTGTCTATTACTTGGTTATTCTGATAGATCTAAAGGTTTTAGATTTTATAATACTGATGCTAAGACTATTGAAGAATCTATTCATGTTAGATTTGATGATAAGCTTGACTCTGACCAGTCAAAGCTAGTTGAAAAGTTTGCAGATTTAAGCATTAATGTTTCTGACAAAGGCAAAGCTCCAGAGGAAGTTGAGCCAGAGGAAGATGAACCAGAGGAAGAAGCTGGTCCCTCTAACTCACAAACTCTGAAGAAGAGCAGAATCACTGCAGCTCACCCTAAGGAATTGATTCTGGGCAACAAAGATGAACCAGTCAGAACCAGATCTGCCTTCAGACCCTCTGAAGAGACCTTGCTGAGTCTGAAAGGATTGGTGTCCTTAATTGAACCCAAGTCCATAGATGAAGCTCTTCAGGACAAGGATTGGATTCTGGCCATGGAAGAAGAACTGAATCAATTTTCCAAGAACGATATTTGGAGCTTAGTGAAGAAGCCTGAGAATGTTCATGTTATTGGAACGAAATGGGTATTCAGAAACAAGCTAAATGAGAAAGGAGAAGTAGTCAGAAACAAGGCAAGGCTAGTTGCTCAAGGCTACAGCCAGCAGGAAGGAATAGACTACACTGAAACATTTGCTCCGGTAGCAAGACTGGAGGCAATTAGACTGTTGATCTCCTTCTCAGTAAATCACAACATAGTTCTACATCAGATGGACGTAAAGAGTGCCTTCCTAAATGGTTATATCTCAGAGGAAGTCTATGTTCATCAACCCCCAGGTTTTGAAGATGAAAAGAAACCAGACCATGTGTTCAAATTAAAGAAATCACTCTACGGTCTGAAGCAAGCTCCCAGAGCATGGTATGAGAGACTTAGCTCATTCCTTCTGGAGAATGAGTTTGTAAGGGGTAAAGTAGATACAACTCTTTTTTGCAAGACTTATAAAGATGATATCTTAATTGTGCAAATTTATGTTGATGATATTATATTTGGTTCTGCTAATCAATCTCTATGCAAAGAATTTTCTGAGATGATGCAGGCTGAATTTGAGATGAGTATGATGGGAGAATTAAAGTACTTTCTGGGAATACAAGTTGATCAAACACCAGAAGGAACATATATCCATCAGAGCAAGTACACTAAAGAACTTCTGAAGAAGTTCAATATGCTGGAATCTACAGTGGCCAAGACTCCAATGCATCCTACATGCATTTTGGAGAAAGAAGATAAAAGTGGTAAAGTATGTCAGAAGCTCTATCGTGGAATGATAGGTTCACTTCTATACTTAACTGCATCTAGGCCAGACATATTATTTAGTGTTCACTTATGTGCTCGTTTCCAATCAGATCCAAGGGAAACCCACTTAACTGCTGTTAAGAGGATCCTAAGGTATCTGAAAGGCACCACTAACCTTGGCTTGATGTATAAGAAAACATCAGAGTATAAGCTTTCAGGTTATTGTGATGCTGATTATGCTGGAGATAGAACAGAGAGAAAAAGTACTTCTGGAAATTGTCAATTTCTGGGAAGCAATCTAGTCTCATGGGCAAGCAAGAGGCAATCAACCATTGCACTATCAACTGCAGAGGCAGAATATATCTCAGCAGCAATATGCAGCACTCAGATGCTCTGGATGAAACATCAGCTGGAGGATTATCAGATCCTTGAGAGCAATATCCCAATTTATTGTGATAACACTGCTGCAATCTCGTTGAGCAAGAATCCTATCTTGCATTCAAGGGCAAAGCACATTGAGGTAAAGTATCACTTCATTAGAGATTATGTGCAGAAGGGCGTACTTCTTCTGAAGTTTGTTGATACTGACCATCAATGGGCAGATATCTTTACAAAGCCCTTAGCAGAGGATAGATTTAATTTTATTCTGAAAAATCTAAACATGGACTTTTGTCCAGAGTGAAGATGGATCAGAACCTCTGACTATGATACTTCTTGATCAGAAGATGTCTAGTCCAGAAGGTAACTCAATCAGAGTGTGTGTGCCCACTGGTACTGACTCTGAAGCTGAGACAACAACACGTGTGTCAGAATTTCTGATGCATAATTCCTTGTGCCCGTGTGACAGTCTGTTATGATTGCGTGTAGATATGCTTATCTCCTGTGTGTGATTGTGTATTTTACTGTTACTATCTATCTTTAATTTTCAACCGTTGATCTTAAAGTGCTTTTTGAATCAACAACGGTTATTTGATAAAACCCACTATACACACACGTTCTCGTTCACTTCCGGTTTTCACTCTCGCACTCTCTGCTTTTCAAAACCGCCTTTTTCTCGATTTCTCTCTCGATCTCTCTTCATCTTTCAAACTTCTTCTTCTACCTCAAACCTTCAACCTCTTCAAAATGGTGAGACAAACCAGAAGATCTACTGCAGATGCACCTCAGTTCCCTCACATGGAAGTTGGTTTGGCAACGGGTCAAAGGGGCTCTGAAAACCCGGCACAAGAACAAGTTCAAGCTCAAGAGCAGATTGTTCCTATTGCAGAACGGGGCTGTGCCGTTCACTGCGTATTTGCTCCTGAGGAACTCCAAGTCCTGGCAGAATGGAGATTCAACCTCGATAACTTGGCTGCAAATGGGTATGATCTTCGTCCTGAAGTTCAAGCTCAAGGTTGGGGAAACTACTTCAATCGACTTCGAGGACCGGTGTATGAGAAATTGGTAAAGGAATTCTGGAAGCACGCAGACTGCGATGACACTCAGGTGGTCTCTCACATTCTTGGCAGGAAGATCATTATCACTGAGAAGTCATTCGTGAATCTGCTAGGTGCAGAAACTGCTTATGGGTATCGGTTCCAACTGACGGAATCCAAGCTGAAACCCAGCACCAAAGACAAAGTCAACAAGGCCCTGTACACCTCTTTCAAACCGGGCAAGACGAGTTACAAGGTGATGGATCTTCACCCCAAACTCAGAATCTGGCACAAGATCCTGCTCAACTGCATCAATCAGAGACCGAAGGGCAGTTCCCCAGATTACATCAACTTCAACCAGAAGGCGATGCTGTTCTTCATTCAAGACAAGGAGAAGATCTGCCTTCCCTACTTCCTGTTCTCCTACTTAAAGGAATGCATCTGGAAGTCTCGCACTACCGCCTCCATCAAGTCTGCAATCAAATACATCCCTTTTGGGAGGCTGCTCTCAGACTTTCTCATTGAAAGCCACTTGGTGCAAGATTTGATCGATGCTGGTTGCACAGAGGATTTGAGCACAATTGTCAGTGATGTCTTCACTGCAAACTCCTTGAAGAAGATGGGCTTAATCCAGAAGAAGATTGCTCCTGCTCATGAAGACACATCTTCTGAGATCAGAGGAAGAAGAATGCCTCTGAATGACTACCCTCTGTGGACTCAAGCAGACCATCCTGAAGCCATCAGATGCTATGTTGAAGACCTCAGGGCTCAAGGATTCGAGATTGACCTTGATGATTTCGTCAGCAGACTTCCACCAGCTCCAGAGTTTCCTTCTCCTCCCAAGAAGAAAACCAAGAGGAAGATGGTTCTGGACGAATCCTCTGAAGAATCTGATGTCCCTCTGGTCAAGACGACAAAGAGAAAGCCTGATGATGGTGATGATGATGATAGTGAGGATGGTCCTCCAAAGAAGAAGCAGAAGAAGGTCAGAATCGTGGTGAAGCCTACTCGGGTGGAACCAGCTGCTGCAGTGGTCAGAAGGACTGAACCTCCTGCCAGAGTGACTCGATCATCAGCACATTCAAGTAAGCCTGCACTTGCTTCTGATGATGATTTGAATTTATTTGATGCACTTCCTATTTCTGCCTTGCTTCAACACTCCTCAAATCCCCTCACTCCTATTCCTGAATCCCAGCCAGCCGCACAAACCACCTCTCCACCACATTCCCCAAGATCCTCCTTCTTTCAACCTTCTCCTACTGAAGCACCACTCTGGAATTTGCTTCAGAACCCAACCTCTAGGTCAGAAGATCCAACCTCTCTCCTTACCATTCCATACGACCCATTATCCTCTGAACCAATCGTCCAAGACCAACCTGAGCCCAACCAAACAGAACCACAACCCAGAACGTCTGATCACTCTGCTCCCAGAGCATCAGCACGTCCTGCTGTCAGAACCACGGATACAGACTCTTCAACGCCTTCACACCTGTATCCTTCCCAACCAATGTTATTGACTCTCCTCCCTCCAATACTCTGAATCAATTAGAAAATTCATGGAGGTTAGAAAAGAAAAGGTATCTGCCTTGGAAGAGTATTACCTTACCTGTCCAAGCCCTAGGAGATATCCTGGCCCTAGACCTGAACGTCTAGTTGACCCAGATGAACCTATCTTGGCCAATCCTATCCAAGAGGCAGACCCTTT
>NC_080046.1:28273753-28361616 GCF_012489685.1 Lotus japonicus
ATTCATGAGTGTCAAGAAGTTGTTCCATGGTGTCGAGTCTGGATGAGCTTGTCTGAGTAGAACTGGAAGGAACATTCTGAGCAGCTTGAGGATCTGGAATGGAAGCAGAAGCAGCAGGAGTAAACACAACTGGTGCAAGTCGCTCTGCCTCAGCCTCAGCTTCAAGACGCTCTGCCTCAAGTCTGGCTTGTTCAGCCTGAGCTGCTGCTTGACGTGCAGCTTCGTCTGCTTGTTCTTTCTTTCTCTTGGCTTCTTCAATAGCTTCAAGAAGCTTATTTCTCTGTTCTAGTTCATGAAGAGCCATCCTCCTAGCAAGCCTTTGCTTTGCAGCCTCAATGCTCTGATTGCCCTCTGCATGCAGGAGCTGCATCATAATTGGAACTTGAGGCCACTAGCCAAGTGCTCAGATTGTTCCACTCATCAGCCACATTTTCAGCATTCTCACTGAGATCAGTCTGACCGTGCACATTGCGGAGCCTCAAAGAGGCTTCATGATAGAAGATATTGATGCACTCAGAGAGAGATGTGGGTTGAAGGTGAGTATAGGGAATTATGGAGAGGTTGGGTTCAGGAGAGGCTGGGTGATTGCTGCTATGAGCTTCAGAGGCACCTTGTGGAGAACCAATGTTAATCATGGGAGCATTGGGTTCAGAGGTTCCAAGGTGAGGGTCTGAAGTTTCAACCAAAGGGTGAGGTGATCTAACCGAGGATTGGTTAGACACTGATTGTTCAGGTTCAGGGTCTGGTTGAATGGGCTCTTGTTGGTCAGGGACAGGGTGAGCTTGTTGAACTAAGGGGTCTGCCTCTTGGATAGGATTGGCCAAGATAGGTTCATCTGGGTCAACTAGACGTTCAGGTCTAGGGCCAGGATATCTCCTAGGGCTTGGACAGGTAAGGTAATACTCTTCCAAGGCAGATACCTTTTCTTTTCTAACCTCCATGAATTTTCTAATTGATTCAGAGGTATTGGAGGGAGGAGAGTCAATAACATTGGTTGGGAAGGATACAGGTGTGAAGGCTGTTGAAGAGTCTGTATCCGTGGTTCTGACAGCAGGACGTGCTGATGCTCTGGGAGCAGAGTGATCAGACGTTCTGGGTTGTGGTTCTGTTTGGTTGGGCTCAGGTTGGTCTTGGACGATTGGTTCAGAAGATAAGGGTCGTATGGAATGGTAAGGAGAGAGGTTGGATCTTCTGACCTAGAGGTTGGGTTCTGAAGCAAATTCCAGAGAGGTGCTTCAGTAGGAGAAGGTTGAAAGAAGGAGGATCATGGGGAATGTGGTGGAGAGGTGGCTTGTTCGGCTGGCTGGGATTCAGGAATAGGAGTGAGGGGATTTGAGGAGTGTTGAAGCAAGGCAGAAATAGGGAGTGCATCAAATAAATTCAAATCATCATCAGAAGCAAGTGCAGGCTTACTTGAATGTGCTGATGATCGAGTCACTCTGGCAGGAGGTTCAGTCCTTCTGACCACTGCAGCAGCTGGTTCCACCCGAGTAGGCTTCACCACGATTCTGACCTTCTTCTGCTTCTTCTTTGGAGGACCATCCTCACTATCATCATCATCACCATCATCAGGCTTTCTCTTTGTCTTCTTGACCAGAGGGACATCAGAGTCTTCAGAGGATTCTTCCAGAACCATCTTCCTCTGAGCTTTCTTCTTGGGAGGAGAAGGAAACTCTGGAGCTGGTGGAAGTCTGCTGATGAAATCATCAAGGTCAATCTCGAATCCTTGAGCCCTGAGGTCTTCAACATAGCATCTGATGGCTTCAGGATGGTCTGCTTGAGTCCACAGAGGGTAGTCATTCAGAGGCATTCTTCTTCCTCTGATCTCAGAAGGTGAGTCTTCATGAGCAGGAGCAATCTTCTTCTGGATTAAGCCCATCTTCTTCAAGGAGTTTGCAGTGAAGACATCACTGACAATTGTGCTCAAATCCTCTGTGCAACCAGCATCGATCAAATCTTGCACCAAGTGGCTTTCAATGAGAAAGTCTGAGAGCAGCCTCCCAAAAGGGATATATTTGATTGCAGACTTGATGGAGGCGGTGGTGCGAGACTTCCGGATGCATTCCTTTAAGTAGGAGAACAGGAAGTAGGGAAGGCAGATCTTCTCCTTGTCTTGAATGAAGAACAGCATCGCCTTCTGGTTGAAGTTGATGTAATCTGGGGAACTGCCCTTCGGTCTCTGATTGATGCAGTTGAGCAGGATCTTGTGCCAGATTCTGAGTTTGGGGTGAAGATCCATCACTTTGTAACTCGTCTTGCCCGGTTTGAAAGTGGTGTACAGGGCCTGGTTGACTTTGTCTTTGGTGCTGGGTTTCAGCTTCGATTCCGTCAGTTGAAACCGATACCCATAAGCAGTTTCTGCTCCTAGCAGATTCACGAATGACTTCTCAGTGATGATGATCTTCCTGCCAAGAATGTGAGAGACCACCTGAGTGTCATCGCAGTCTGCGTGCTTCCAGAATTCCTTTACCAATTTCTCATACACCGGTCCTCGAAGTCGATTGAAATAGTTTCCCCAACCTTGAGCTTGAACTTCAGGACGAAGATCATACCCATTTGCAGCCAAGTTATCGAGGTTGAATCTCCATTCTGTCAGGACTTGGAGTTCCTCAGGAGCAAATACGCAGTGAACGGCACAGCCCCGTTCTGCAATAGGAACAATCTGCTCTTGAGCTTGAACTTGTTCTTGTGCCGGGTTCTCAGAGCCCCTTTGACCCGTTGCCAAACCAACTTCCATGTGAGGGAACTGAGGTGCATCTGCAGTAGATCTTCTGGTTTGTCTCACCATTTTGAAGAGGTTGAAGGTTTGAGGTAGAAGATGAAGTTTGAAGGATGAAGAGAGATCGAGAGAGAAATCAAGAAATAAGCGGTTTTGAAAAGCAGAGAGTGCGAGAGTGAAAACCGGAAGTGAACGAGAACGTGTGTGTATAGTGGGTTTTATCAAATAACCGTTGTTGATTCAAAAAGCACTTTAAGATCAACGGTTGAAAATTAAAGAAAGATAGTAACAGTAAAATACACAATCACACACAGGAGATAAGCATATCTACACGCAATCATAACAGACTGTCACACGGGCACAAGGAATTATGCATCAGAAATTCTGACACACGTGTTGTTGTCTCAGCTTCAGAGTCAGTACCAGTGGGCACACACACTCTGATTGAGTTACCTTCTGGACTAGACATCTTCTGATCAAGAAGTATCATAGTCAGAGGTTCTGATCCATCTTCACTCTGGACAAAAGTCCATGTTTAGATTTTTCAGAATAAAATTAAATCTATCCTCTGCTAAGGGCTTTGTAAAGATATCTGCCCATTGATGGTCAGTATCAACAAACTTCAGAAGAAGTACGCCCTTCTGCACATAATCTCTAATGAAGTGATACTTTACCTCAATGTGCTTTGCCCTTGAATGCAAGATAGGATTCTTGCTCAACGAGATTGCAGCAGTGTTATCACAATAAATTGGGATATTGCTCTCAAGGATCTGATAATCCTCCAGCTGATGTTTCATCCAGAGCATCTGAGTGCTGCATATTGCTGCTGAGATATATTCTGCCTCTGCAGTTGATAGTGCAATGGTTGATTGCCTCTTGCTTGCCCATGAGACTAGATTGCTTCCCAGAAATTGACAATTTCCAGAAGTACTTTTTCTCTCTGTTCTATCTCCAGCATAATCAGCATCACAATAACCTGAAAGCTTATACTCTGATGTTTTCTTATACATCAAGCCAAGGTTAGTGGTGCCTTTCAGATACCTTAGGATCCTCTTAACAGCAGTTAAGTGGGTTTCCCTTGGTTCTGATTGGAAACGAGCACATAAGTGAACACTAAATAATATGTCTGGCCTAGATGCAGTTAAGTATAGAAGTGAACCTATCATTCCACGATAGAGCTTCTGACATACTTTACCACTTTTATCTTCTTTCTCCAAAATGCATGTAGGATGCATTGGAGTCTTGGCCACTGTAGATTCCAGCATATTGAACTTCTTCAGAAGTTCTTTAGTGTACTTGCTCTGATGGATATATGTTCCTTCTGGTGTTTGATCAACTTGTATTCCCAGAATGTACTTTAATTCTCCCATCATACTCATCTCAAATTCTGCCTGCATCATCTCAGAAAATTCTTTGCATAGAGATTGATTAGCAGAACCAAATATAATATCATCAACATAAATTTGCACAATTAAGATATCATCTTTATAAGTCTTGCAAAAAAGAGTTGTATCTACTTTACCCCTTACAAACTCATTCTCCAGAAGGAATGAGCTAAGTCTCTCATACCATGCTCTGGGAGCTTGCTTCAGACCGTAGAGTGATTTCTTCAGTTTGAACACATGGTCTGGTTTCTTTTCATCTTCAAAACCTGGGGGTTGATGAACATAGACTTCCTCTGAGATATAACCATTTAGGAAGGCACTCTTTACGTCCATCTGATGTAGAACTATGTTGTGATTTACTGAGAAGGAGATCAACAGTCTAATTGCCTCCAGTCTTGCTACCGGAGCAAATGTTTCAGTGTAGTCTATTCCTTCCTGCTGGCTGTAGCCTTGAGCAACTAGCCTTGCCTTGTTTCTGACTACTTCTCCTTTCTCATTTAGCTTGTTTCTGAATACCCATTTCGTTCCAATAACATGGACACTCTCAGGCTTCTTCACTAAGCTCCAAACATCGTTCTTGGAAAATTGATTCAGTTCTTCTTCCATGGCCAGAATCCAATCCTTGTCCTGAAGAGCTTCATCTATGGACTTGGGTTCAATTAAGGACACCAATCCTTTCAGACTCAGCAAGGTCTCTTCAGAGTGTCTGAAGGCAGATCTGGTTCTGACTGGTTCGTCTTTGTTGCCCAGAATCAATTCCTTAGGGTGAGCTGCAGTGATTCTGCTCTTCTTCAGAGTTTGTGAGTTAGAGGGACCAGCTTCTTCCTCTGGTTCATCTTCCTCTGGCTCAACTTCCTCTGGAGCTTTGCCTTTGTCAGAAACATTAATGCTTAAATCTGCAAACTTTTCAACTAGCTTTGACTGGTCAGAGTCAAGCTTATCATCAAATCTAACATGAATAGATTCTTCAATAGTCTTAGCATCAGTATTATAAAATCTAAAGCCTTTAGATCTATCAGAATAACCAAGTAATAGACACTTAGAAGACTTAGCATCAAATTTATGCAATCTATCCTTAGTATTGAGAACATAACAAACACAGCCAAAAGGATGAAAATAAGAAATGTTGGGTTTTATGTTCTTCCACAATTCATAAGGAGTCTTATTCAGAATTGGTCTCACAGAGATTCTGTTCTGAATGTAACATGCTGTATTTACTGCCTCTGCCCAAAAGTGCTTAGCCATGCCAGTTTCTTGGAGCATGGTTCTAGCCATCTCCTGAAGAGTTCTGTTCTTCCTCTCAACAACACCATTTTGTTGAGGAGTTCTGGGACAAGAGAAATCATGTGCAATTCCATAGGAATCAAACAGACTCTCAAACTTGTCATTCTCAAACTCTCCACCATGGTCACTTCTGACACGCACAATCCTACAAGCCTTCTCGTTTTGCACTTGAGCAATGAAGGTAGAGAACACAGCATGAGACTCATCCTTGCGGGTTAGAAACTTTACCCATGTCCAGCGGCTATAGTCATCAACGATAACCATCCCATATCTCTTGCCACCTATAGACTCAGTTTTCACTGGTCCAAATAGGTCGATATGCAGAAGTTCTAACGGCCTTGAGGTTGAGACAACATTCTTTGCCTTGAAAGGGACTTTTGTGAATTTGCCTTTCTGACATGCTTCACAAAGAGCGTCTGAAGCGAACTTCAGATTGGGTAAGCCCCTGACAAGGTTTAGCTTGCTCAGCTGAGAAATCTTTCTCATACTGGCATGCCCTAACCGTCTATGCCATACCCACTGCTCTTCATTAACAGACAGAAGGCACTTCACATTCTGAGCCTCCAACTCAGATAATCTGATCTTATAGATGTTGTTCTTCCTCTTGCTGTTAAACAGAACAGAGCCATCGATCTGACTTACAGCCCGGCAGGACTTTTGATTGAATATAACATCATAACCCTTGTCAGCTAATTGACTTATAGACAATAAGTTATGTGTTAAGCCGTCTACCAATAAAACATTATCAATGCATGGACTACTATCTACACAAATAGTACCAGTACCAACAATTTTACCCTTTTCATTTCCTCCGAAGCCAACTTCGCCTCCAGGCTTAAGTTTCAGCTCTCGGAACATACGCTTTTCTCCCGTCATGTGACGCGAGCATCCACTGTCCAGATACCATGATTGGTGTTTCAGTGGAGCTATCAAGGATATCTGCAACATAGATAATTTTGTCCTTAGGTACCCACTTTCTGGGTCCTCTTTTGTTAGTTACCCCAGAGGTTCTGATCACCTTGGGTGTCTCAACATAATATTTTAAAGGAATATTTGCATGATATTTAGTCATAGAGAAAGATCCCTTTTTAAGAGGGTTTTTAGCAATTTTAGCAGGTACAGGATCAGGCAATATGGTACCAGAGGGAACAAAGCATTCATACAAGGATTTAGCTTTAGACACAGAAGGCTCATTTCTAATTGGTTTAGAATAGCCAATGCCATGCATTCCATTTCTGCTTACGCCATAGATCATTGAAGCCATTAAGCTTCTATCCACGCTTTTAGCTAGGAATCTTTGAAAAGACTTTTCATACTTAGATTCATTTCTACAATCAGAGGCATCACATGCAACAATCTCTTCTAACTTAGCAATCTGGTTCTTAAGCACAGAGTTAGAATTTACCAAAGCATGATTTTCATTTTTCAAATCAGAAATAATTTTCTCATGTTCAGAAGGAGTCTTGGAGACAGCAGATAAGTTCTTTTTCAACTTTTTATGCTTAGACAATAAAGAGTTATACTTATCCATGATATCAGACAAAGCATGTTTCAGTTCAGAGGTAGAGAAAGAAGCAAATACCTCATTTTCATCGTCTGAGTTAGGATCTCCTTCTGATTCTGAGTCAGAGTCAACAGCTTCCTTTGACTCTGATCCTTTGTCTTTGACAATGGCCATGAGTCCTTGGACTTCACCATCAGAGTCAACATCCTCTGACTCTGATTCATCGAATGTCACCATCAGACTTTTCTTGGTCTTGAAGTGCTTCTTTGGCTTCTTGTCTTTCTTCAACTTTGGACAATCACTTTTGTAGTGCCCAGATTCTTTGCACTCAAAGCATGTGACTTCCTTGATTGAAGACTTCTTCTGGCCGGAGGACTCATACTTGCCTTTTGCCTTTCCAGAGCCTTTGAACTTGCTCTGCCTGTGCTTCCAGATGCGGTTGAGTCTCTTGGAGATCAGAGTCAGCTCATCTTCATCAGAATCATCTGATGCTTCTTCAGATTCTTCTTCTTCAGCTTGAAGAGCTTTTGACTTCTCAACCTTAGCCTTTTCAGATTTGGATTTCAAGGCTATGGACTTTTTCCTCAGATCTTGCATCTCTGAGCGTTTCAGCTCATGGCATTTCAAAATGCTGATGAGTTCTTCTAAACTCATATTCTCAACGTCTCTCGTGAGCTCTATTGAAGTCACCAAAGGCATCCAACTTTCAGGAAGACACCTGATGACCCTTATGACATGATCTTTTGTTGTGTAGCTCTTGTTGAGAGGTCGTATGCCAGCTACAAGCAATTGAAATCTGGAGAACATTTCTTCAATGGACTCATTTGGCTCCATGATGAAGGATTCATACTTTTGGATCAAAGACAATGCCTTTGATTCTTTGACTTTCTTATTTCCTTCATGAGACATCTTCAGAGAATCAAAAATGCCTTTAGCAAACTCACGATCTGTAATCTTCTGGTACTCCTCATAGGAAATAGCACTTAGAAGAATTGCTCTTGCTTTGTGATGTTGTGAGTACAGCTTCTTTTGATCTGCAGTCATCTCTGACCTTGGGATCTTCTTGCCATATGCATCAACTGGACGCTCATAGCCATCCACAATAATATCCCAGAGATCTGCATCGAAACCCAGAAAGAAACTTTCCAGTCTATCTTTCCAATATTCGAACCTTTGACCATCGAACATAGGAGGCTTTGCGTTGTAACCATCTCTTTGAGTTTCACTGGTGGTGGCAGCCATTGTTTTTCACACCGGCCCGGATCACTGAACACTGTTAGGTGTGGTAATCAGAACTTGCGCTCTGATACCAATTGAAGGTATGAAAAACGGTAGAAAGGGGGGGTTTGAATAACGTTTTCAGTACAAAACTTCCACCTTAAAGATTTTGGCAAATCTTTCGAGAACTTAAGTGCTAAAGATAAGAGATAGAAAAGCACACAAGGATTTTATCCTGGTTCACTTGATAAATCACTCAAGCTACTCCAGTCCACCCGTTAAGGTGATTTCTTCCTTCTTAGAATGAAGGCAATCCACTAATCAGGTAAGAGTTACAACTGCACTTGAAACCTACAAGTGACTAACAATTACACTGACTTAGCTCACACTAAGATTCACTCTCTTAGTCTTCTCTAGGATCCGATCAACCTTGATCTCCTAAAGGCAAACTATACAACTGTATATGAAGTTCTTGTTTACAAAGAAAGTGCTTCTAAAAAGCTTATAGTAAACACAATGAATTTCAAGATGAAAGAAAGCTTAGAATATTTTGAATATGTCTTGCACGTGTATTGCTTCTTGCTAGTTTCTTAGCCGCTTCTTTCAATCTTCAGCCTCTATATATACTCCAAGGATTAGGGTTGAGCGTTGCATGGGAAATGCTACCGTTGGAGGGCAGTTCTGGAAAATCCAGCTTCTGCTGTGGCTGAGAACGTTAGGTAGGTCGTCAGGAAGGTACACTTGCTTTTGTACTTGGATAGCGACTTGACCTTTTAACCTAGGAGACTTCTGATCAGAGGAATGCTTCGTATTGGAACTTGTGAAGCCGGTTGATCAGAGTCAGAGGGAAAGCACAGATCCTCTGACCATTGTATCTTCTGATTCTGAACTCAGAGGGAAGAACATGGCCTTCAGAGTTTCTTGCTTCTGGACTTCAGAGTTTCCACTATTCAGCTTCTGGATCTTCAGAGTCTTCTACACCATCAGAACATCTGAACCTTCAGTGTTTCTTGGTTATCAGAACTTCTGGATCTTCAGAGCTTCTAGCGACTGAGTCCACATCAGAGTTTGTATAGCTTCAGAACTTCTGAAGCTTTTCCACTGTTCATACTGAACATGGTGAATGCGAAAGCGTTGCTTGGGTCACTCTTTATACACAGTGCTTCTGATTTGTGTGAGATTGAGTTGAGGTCAGAGCCTGTAAATAGCACACTCAGAAAAACACGTTAGAGTACCACAATTGTTCATATCAAAAGGTTAACTTGTAATCATCAAAACATAGAGTTGTACTACTAGATCAAAACTTGATCTTACAACAAGTTTATATTTGTGTATGAACAATTATGATACTCTAACGTTTATCTTTTAAGTGTTTGACAAACAGGTTCTGATTCTGATTCAAAGACATATTCATCAGAAGATAAAGACCAAAGAGTAACCAATGAAACGCTTTTGCAATCACTACGTTTTTCTGAATGGTAGTAAATGTTTCAGATATTCTGAAGATTAAAGCTCTGATGTGGGCTCTGAAGATTCAAGTGCTGAAGATTTTGAAGACCAGAAGTTCTGAGCGAACGGTTCAGAAGCTGAAGACTTGAAGATTCTGTAGACCTAGAGAAAGCTGACTCACAAGACCAAAGTGTTTCTGATTCTGAAGACTAGAAGTTCTGAGTGAACGGTCCAGATGCAGAAGTTATGAAGGTCAGAGGATCCAAGGTTCTTTGTGACTCTGATCATGTTGCTTCACAAGTTCCAGCATAAAGCGTCCCCAAGATCAGAAGTACACTAGGATAAGACAAAAGTCATTTTCAATAGTACAAAAGCAGTGTACTATTATGGCGCTTTACCTAACGAGGTTCAGCCACAGTAGGTTCTGGAATTTTCAGATTTTCCCTCCAACGATTAGATTCTTTCAACGGATACAACACCTTCACCTTGGAGTATTTAAAGGCTAAAGAGAGAAGAAATTTGCCAAGAAACCATTGTGCAATCCAAGTGAAACTTACCAGCGAATAACTTAGCAATATTTCTTCATTGTTCTTATTGTGTTTACTACTGCTTGTTTAGAAGCAACTCTTTGTAAACCCAAACCTTTCAAAAACTTTGTTTTTAATTCCTTAAGGGACTGGGTAGGTCAGATTCCTTGAGAAGAATAAGACTTGTGTGTCTTAGTGTTGCTAGTTCTTAGATTTGTTAGACTAAGTAGTGCTGTTGTAACAATATTTGATTAGTGGATTACCTTCATTCTACGAAGGAAGAAATCACCTTAACGGGTGGACTGGATTAGCTTGAGGGATTTATCAAGTGAACTAGGATAAAACACTTGTGTCCTTTTCTCCTCTCCTTATCTCTTGCACGTTGTGTTCATAGAAACCGAGAAGATTTACTAAAATCTTAAAGGGAAAGTTTTTAAACGTAAAACCCTATTCAAACCCCCCCTTTCTAGTGTTTTTCATACCTTCAATTGGTATCAGAGCGCAAGTCCTGATTACCACACTTAACATCGTTCAGTGATCCGGGCCGGTGTGAAAAACTCAATGGCGACTACCACAAATGAAACTCAGAAAGACCACTAAAGTGCAAAATCCCCAGTCTTTGATGGTGAAAAGTTTGACTACAGGAAAGATAGAATCGAAAGTTTCTTTCTTGGCTTTGACGCTGATCTCTGGGATTTAGTTGTTGATGGGTACACACGTCCAGTTGATGGAGATGGTGTGGAGATCCCAAGAGATAAGATGAATGCAGATCAGAAGAAGACATAAAAGGGTCATCACAGGGCAAGAACCATTTTACTCAATGTCATCTCATATGAAGAATATGAGAAGATTACTGATCGTGAATCTGCAAAGTCGATATTTGATTCTCTGAGGATGACTCATGAAGGCAATGATGAAGTCAAGGAGAAAAATGCTCTAGCTCTAATCAAGAAGTATGAAGCCTTCAAGATGGAACCTGATGAATCTGTAGAAGCCATGTTCTCTAGATTCCAGATGCTTATTACTGGGATTAGAGTGCTTGACAAAGGCTACACCACTACTGATCATGCCAAGAAGATCATCAGAAGCCTTCCTGAGAACTGGATGCCTTTGGTGACTGTCTTGAAGTGGTGAAAGGATCTGAACAAGATAAGTTTGGAAGAACTTATCAGTATTCTGAAAAGTCATGAGATAAATCGTGCTGAACATATACCTCAGAAGAAGCAAAAGTCCATAGCTCTAAAGTACAGTCCTGAGAAGGCCAAAGCTCTTCAAGATGAAGAAGAATCAGAAGAAGATTACGATGAAGATGAGCTCTCATTGATTTCCAGAAGGCTCAACCGCATGCGAAAGCACAGGAAGAACAAGAACAAAGGATCAACAAAAGCTAAAGGAAGACAAGTGTCTTCATCTGGTCAACGCAAATCTTCTTCAAAAAAAGTCACTTGTTTTGAGTGCAAGGAGCTAGGGCATTACAAGAGTGAGTGTCCTAAGCTGAAAAGAGAAAAGAAGCTAAAGAATCATTATAAGGCTAAGAAAAGACTCATGATGACTATTGATGCTTCAGAATCAGAAGAAGAAGATTCTGATGATGCAGTTGTTGAAGGACTCATGGCAGTTGTAAAAGACAAGGAAGCAGAATCAAAAGCAGAGTCAAAAGATGAATCACCATCAGAAGCTGAGTCAGACTCTGAAGATGAAAATGAGGTATTCGCATCATTTTCACCTTCTGAACTTAAAACTGCTTGGTCTGAAATTATGAGTAGATATGATTCTCTTGTTAAGTTCAAACGCATCATAACGTTTTTAAAATTTTATTTTGATCATAACAATTTTATAGTAGAAGTTTCATTGAAAATTTATCTACTGATAACGTTCTCAATTTCAGGAGAAACTTGGCTATATGTCACACTCTTCAACGTTCTATCCATTATTAAAAGGATATTTTCCTCAGAAAATAGAAGTAACTCAATCTCTAGTGTACCCCAGTGAAGACTCTGACCGTTCAATGCCCACGTCTGTTAGATCAAGATTTGGTCATGTGGTACAACTCTATGTTTTGATGATAACAAGTATTTATTTGTGGATGAACAACTATGATACTCTAATGTTTGTCTTGAGTGTTTTGACAAACAGGTTCTGATTCTGACACCAGAAGATATATTCGTCAGAAGTTCAGAAGATCAGAAAATCTGAAGATCAGAGGATCTGAAGATCAGAGGATCAGAAGATCAGAGGATCAGAAGATCTGAGGATCAGAAGATCTGAAGACCAGAAGCTCTGAGGGACCAGAGGCTCTGAAGGTTCAGAAGCTCTGAAGGTCCAGAAGCAGAAGTTACGAAGGTCAGAGGATCCAAGCATCCCTCTGACTCTGATCACCAAGCTTCACAAGTTCCAACACGAAGCATAACTCTGATCAGAGGTCAATGGTTAAAGGCAAAGGTCTCTATCGAGAAGTACAAGAGCAGTGTACTATTCTGAAATGCCTACCTACCAAGGTTCAGCCACAGCAGGTTCTGGAAGTTCCAGAAATGCCCTCCAACGGTCATATTCTCTCAACAGAAATATCCTTTGCACCTTGGACTATAAAAGGCTGAAGAAAAGAAGAAAGACTAAGAGAGCGAGAAGAGCGAGAGAAAACAAAGAGCTGCAATACAAGAGAAGATTCAAGCCTCTACTTTCTTCATCTATTCTTATTTGGTTTACACTCAGCTTATTTAGAAGCAAACCTTTGTAAACACCAACCTCAAACAGTTGTTTGATTTTCCTTAAGGGACCGGGTAGGTCAGTATCCTTAAGAAGACTAAGAGAGTGAATCTTAGTGGTGATTCCTTTAGGAGATCAAGGTTGATCGGATCCTAGAGAAGACTAAGAGAGTGAATCTTAGTGGTGATTCCTTTAGGAGATCAAGGTTGATCGGATCCTAGAGAAGACTAAGAGAGTGAATCTTAGTGATAGCTAAGTCAGTGTATTGTTAGTCACTTGTAGGTTTCAAGTGCAGTTGTAACAATTATCTGATTAGTGGATTGCCTTCATTCTAAGAAGGAAGAAATCACCTTAACGGGTGGACTGGATTAGCTTGAGGGATTTATCAAGTGAACCAGGATAAAATACTTGTGTGCTTTTCTCTTCTCTCTATCTTTATCCGCTGCACCATCTATCTTAGAGAAACCGAAAAGATTTACTTTAAATCTTAAAGGGAAAGTTTTTATATTGAAAACGCTATTCAACCCCCCCCCCCCTTCTAGTCGTTTTTCACACCTTCAATTGGTATCAGAGCGCAAGTTCTGATTACCACACTTAACAGTGTTCAGTAGATCCGGGCCAGTGTGAAAAACTCATGGATGCCACCACTACTACAAGCAAATATCAATACAGTGCAAGACCACCTATCTTTGATGGTCAGAGATTTGATTTCTGGAAAGACAGAATCAAAAGCTTCTTTCTTGGCTTTGATCCTGATCTTTGGGATTTTGTTGTTGATGGCTACACCCCTCCTGTCGATGAACATGGTGTAAAGATCCCAAGGAAGAAGATGAGTGAAGATCAAAAGAAGGAATTCAGAGATCATCACAGATCAAGATCTATTCTGCAAAGTGCCATTTCATATGAAGAATATGAGAAAATTACTGATCGTGATTCCGCCAAGGGCATCTTTGAATCCTTGCAGATGTCTCATGAAGGAAACAAGAAAGTGAAAGAGACAAAAGCGTTGTCTCTAATCAAGCAGTATGAATCCTTCCAAATGGAACCTGACGAATCCATTGAGGATATGTTTTCCAGATTTCAGTTGCTCGTAGCTGGAATAAGACCCCTCAGCAACAGCTACACCACTGCGGATCATGTCATGAGGATCCTTAGAGGTCTTCCTGAAAGCTGGATGCCTTTGATAACTTCCTTGGAGCTAACTAGAGATGTTGAGCAGATGAGTTTGGAAGAACTCATAAGCATACTGAAGTGTCATGAATTAAAGCGTGCTGAACATCAAGATCACAAGAAGAAGTCTATTGCCTTGAAATCCAAATCTGAAAAGGCTAAGACTCTCCAAGCTGGAACAGAAGAATCCGAAGAAGCATCAGAAGATTCTGATGAAGATGAGCTGACTCTGATATCCAGAAAGTTCAACTGCATCTGGAAGCACAGGCAGAGCAAATACAAAGGTTCATCAAAGGACGAAAAGTCAAAGAAGCATTTCAAACCAAAGAAAAGTCTGATGGTGACTTTTGATGAATCAGAATCAGAGGATGTTGACTCTGATGGTAAAGTCCAAGGACTCGTGGCTATTGTCAAAGACAAAGGAGCAGAGTCAAAGGAAGCTGTTGACTCTGACTCAGAATCAGAAGGAGATCCAGACTCTGACGATGAAAATGAGGTATTTGATTCTTTCTCAACTTCTGAACTTAAAGATGCTTTGTCTGAAATTATGGATAAATATAACTCTCTCTTGACTAAGCATAAAAGGTTGAAAAAGAATTTCTCTGCTGCCTCTGAAACTTCTTCTGAACATGAGAAAATCATATCTGATTTGAAAAATGATAACCATGCTTTAGTTAATTCTAACTCTGTGCTTAAGAATCAAATTGCTAAGTTAGAAGAAGTTATTGCCTGCGATGCCTCTGATAGTAAGCATGAATCTAAGTATGAAAAATCTTTTCAAAGATTCCTAGCTAAAAGCGTAGATAGAAGCTTAATGGCTTCTATGATCTATGGCGTAAGCAGAAATGGAATGCATGGCATTGGCTATTCTAAACCAATTAGAAATGAGCCCTCTGTGCCTAAAGCTAAATCTTTGTATGAATGCTTTGTTCCCTCTAGTACCATATTGCCTGACCCTGTACCTGCTGAAGCTGCTAAACCTCCTCTTATAAAAGGAACTTTCTCTATGTCAAAATATCATGCTAAAATTCCTTTATATTATCCTGTTGAAAGACCCAAAGTTGTCAGAACTTCTGGGCTAACTAACAAGAAAGGACCCAGAAAGTGGGTACCTAGGGATAAGATTATATATGTTGCAGATATCTTCAATATGTCCATCGAAACTCCAACCGTGGAACCTGGACAGTGGATGCAAGCAACACATGACGGGAGAAAGGCATATGTCCCAAGATCCAAAACTTGAACCTGAAGGTGAAGTTGATCTTGGAGGCATCAGTAGAGCAAGATTTGGTCAAGGAATCATTGGTTTTTGATATGAACCCCTCTGTTGATATTCTGAACGCTATTCATGTTAGAATTAATGATAAGCTTGACTCTGACAAGTCAAAGCTAGCTGAAAAAGCTTGCAGAGATGAGCATGACCGTTTCAGAAAGAAACAAAGACTCAGAACTTGACGAACCAGAAGCAACAACATCAGAAGATGCTACTACAACTTCTGACTTGCGTCATCAGAAGAAGAGTAGGTTCCTAGCTTCTCATTCTGAAGTATCTGAAGATGAAATTTTGTCCAGAACGGAGATGTCACCAGAACCACACTTCTGCTCTCATCAGAAGATATGCTAATCAGAAGCCAAGTATCCCTTGGTATTACTTCTGAGGGGGAGTATTTCGTCTTTTACTCTTACTATTTTTTTTCCACCTTCATTCTTTTTGCTTATGACAAAAAGGGGGAGAACTTATAGTATCTTGACAACTCAACTCCTACATCATTTAGCTCAGAATCTAGACTTTACTAACGTTGATATTAAGTATTAGATTCAGGGGGAGCTTAGCTCAGAATCAAGCACGAGACTTGGATTCAGAAGGAGCAAGATAAACTATACACATCAGGATAAGTTTTAACTCTGATACCTTATACTCTGAGTGTATTCAGTTTATTTGTTTAGAGTTGTTCATCAAAATACATGGTTTTGTCATCATCAAAAAGGGGGAGATTGTTAGATCAAGATTTGGTCATGTGGTACAACTCTATGTTTTGATGATAACAAGTATTTATTTGTGGATGAACAACTATGATACTCTAATGTTTGTCTTGAGTGTTTTGACAAACAGGTTCTGATTCTGACACCAGAAGATATATTCGTCAGAAGTTCAGAAGATCAGAGGATCTGAAGATCAGAGGATCTGAGGATCAGAGGATCTGAAGATCAGAGGATCAGAAGATCAGAGGATCAGAAGATCTGAGGATCAGAAGATCTGAAGACCAGAAGCTCTGAGGGACCAGAGGCTCTGAAGGTTCAGAAGCTCTGAAGGTCCAGAAGCAGAAGTTACGAAGGTCAGAGGATCCAAGCATCCCTCTGACTCTGATCACCAAGCTTCACAAGTTCCAACACGAAGCATAACTCTGATCAGAGGTCAATGGTTAAAGGCAAAGGTCTCTATCGAGAAGTACAAGAGCAGTGTACTATTCTGAAATGCCTACCTACCAAGGTTCAGCCACAGCAGGTTCTGGAAGTTCCAGAAATGCCCTCCAACGGTCATATTCTCTCAACAGAAATATCCTTTGCACCTTGGACTATAAAAGGCTGAAGAAAAGAAGAAAGACTAAGAGAGCGAGAAGAGCGAGAGAAAACAAAGAGCTGCAATACAAGAGAAGATTCAAGCCTCTACTTTCTTCATCTATTCTTATTTGGTTTACACTCAGCTTATTTAGAAGCAAACCTTTGTAAACACCAACCTCAAACAGTTGTTTGATTTTCCTTAAGGGACCGGGTAGGTCAGTATCCTTAAGAAGACTAAGAGAGTGAATCTTAGTGGTGATTCCTTTAGGAGATCAAGGTTGATCGGATCCTAGAGAAGACTAAGAGAGTGAATCTTAGTGGTGATTCCTTTAGGAGATCAAGGTTGATCGGATCCTAGAGAAGACTAAGAGAGTGAATCTTAGTGATAGCTAAGTCAGTGTATTGTTAGTCACTTGTAGGTTTCAAGTGCAGTTGTAACAATTATCTGATTAGTGGATTGCCTTCATTCTAAGAAGGAAGAAATCACCTTAACGGGTGGACTGGATTAGCTTGAGGGATTTATCAAGTGAACCAGGATAAAATACTTGTGTGCTTTTCTCTTCTCTCTATCTTTATCCGCTGCACCATCTATCTTAGAGAAACCGAAAAGATTTACTTTAAATCTTAAAGGGAAAGTTTTTATATTGAAAACGCTATTCAACCCCACCCTTCTAGTCGTTTTTCACACCTTCAACGTCATCAGTCAGATATATCAAGAAGTATTTTGAGCGCCAAAGTCATAGTTTGATTACAACCGGTTGTCTCACATTCAAATCCAATGACAACTATTTCAATCTCATTCAAACTAAAACACATGAAGACAAATCTACTTCAGCAAAAGGCACGCTGACCAACAAGGGAAAGTACAAGCCGTCAACATCAAATTGCCAAATTGTCTCATGTCTGAAAAGTAGCCCAAAGTCTATCACCACCTACTAGCTGACAAACATCACCTTTTAAGCTAAAGGATAGACTTGCTTCAGAAGTAACATTTAATGAAGCTACCAACCAAGCCTTTTGAATCAACGGTCCGATATCAACCTTCAACGGCTATCTCAACGGTTGGATTTTATCTCACAACAGCTACAACACTAGGAAGCAAGTATTTAAGACACTCTTGAAGATCTGAAGAAACATGAATTAACTCTGAGAATTCAAGTATTCAAGCATTCATTTTCAAACTTCTCAACAGCATTCAAAGCTCAAGCAGATATTCCTAAGAGTCAAACACAAGCCATAAATTCTGCCAAGTGAAAGAGAAAACCTCGTACCTTAAAAGAGTCATATCTTCTTATTCTCTTGTCACTTTTGTAGTAACTCTCAAGTGATCCAATAGTCAGATCTGAACCCAAACACTTAGAGTTTCAGTGCTTTGAAGTCTCTACCTTTACTCTTGAAAGAAGAGAATCTCCGTAGAGTGATATAAATCTTTGTAAGATTTTAGGAGAAGTCCGGTACAATACTTATAAGAGGAGTCCTGCATAATACTTGGAGAAGTCCGTGATAATAATTGGAGAAGTCCTTGATACTTGCTAGTGAAAATCTTGGTGGTGGCCAAGTACTGGACGTAGCCCAATCATTTAGGGTGAACCAGTATTGTAACACCCCGATTTCGGTGGCGTCACTTTAGTAACCAAAAGAAACTTAATGCGGAAAAATGTGAATATTTTTTTTTGATAATGATAAAGACAAGACTGAATTAAATAAAACGCAAATACGAGAGATAGCAGAACTAATACACAATATATATTACAGCCCCCGATGTAAGTAGCTAGCCTCGTCACGAGTAAACCTCCAGTGACGGGTAATGAGAAAAGTAGCGCCCGTAGGCAAAAGGTACAGACCAAAAGAAAGGTCAAGTGTTCGCAACACTATCTTTCAAAATGAGAATAAGCTGGCCCATCGGCCTAAAACAAGACCTCCTAAGTCCAACCAACTCTTTGTGATTCTCGTAAAGAAACCACACAAAAAGCTATAGGTGGGAAACTACCCTGTCCCCAAAGAAACAAATGATGTTCAGAGCTGAGACTCTACTCCTACTCTAATCCCATCTCAAGGAGCTCACACCAGCACTAAAACCTACATGCTAGTATGATCGTCGTCCGAATTCGAAATTCAGAACGACCTAGTCTATGTACACACTCCGTCCTCCCCTCGCGACCGCGATGCGCTCCGGTTCCGGCATCTCAAATCTAGTTCCCCCCGAAGGGTGAACCATCGTGAATCAGTCCGTCATAGACATCTGACAAAGGGCGTTTGTCCGCCAAAGCACACACAGAAGACGCGAGGGTCAACTCCAAAGAATTATATAAATAATACCACCAATAGATATAGATAAGAGAATAGCCACTTAGGCTTATAGCTAGGGATAACATCCTAGGGTTGTATATTTCACAATGAATATAAACGCAGTAATAACAGATAGCATGTATCAAATAGGATTAACAATTATCAATCGCACTCAACAACTAAGTCAGTATGCATGTTGCATGAAATGCAAATGACGGTTAACCCAGTTAACCAAATGCATTCCGGAAACGGATGGACATCAACGGATCAATCCTAGCACCAGCAACGGTGGGACCATTTCTGCCCGCGTGCCTCTTACACCACACAAAGGTAGCCAGATCTGCTACTAAGAGTCGCCTAACAGCGCTCTTACGCGGAAATCCGGGTCTTATGACCATTTTGGAATCCACCGAGGTCCGGTATCACGCCATGTATTAACCTCCTATGTATGCATGAGTGCAATGTGATTAGCCAAACAACGTCTCCGACCTCACTCGACACGTTGCCACGTGTTCTAGCTAACTTAATGTCTCTATAAAGAATACCCTAAGGTAACAGTCGATTCTGCGACAAAATACAATAATCATAAAATGAGTGCAAACACTCACGATAACTCTTCGAGTCATCAATGCTCTCACGAAGTCTCACGCTTCAGTGGAGTCTCACACATTCACAAAGTCTCACGCTTCAGTGAAGTTTTATGCTTTCACGGGGTCTCACGCCCCAGTGAATTTACACACTTGCACGAAGTCTCACGCTTCAGTGAAGTTCCATGCTATTCACGAGGTCTCACGCCTCAGTGAAGATCCATGCTTTCCACAAGGTCTCACGCCTCAGTGGAGTATCCCGCATCCACAAGGTCTCACGCCTCAGTGAAGCTTCATGCTGTTCACGAGGTCTCACGCCTTAGTGAAGATCCATGCTTTCCACAAGGTCTCACGCCTCAGTGGAGTATCCCGCATTCACAAGGTCTCACGCCTCAGTGAAGCTTCATGCTGTTCACGAGGTCTCACCCCTCAGTGAAGATCCATGCTTTCCACAAGGTCTCACGCCTCAGTGGAGTATCACGCATTCACAAGGTCTCACGCCTCAGTGAAGCTTCTCGGCTCATCCCTTGGATGGCTAAACAAACTGCTCAAAGAGCGAAGGAGTATCAACATACTCAGAAACCTACAATTCTCCCATAACTTGGATTCGACGACAATTCTCCTTTTTCAAAACTAATATTCAATCCTAAGCTTGCATCCGAGATTGTTATCATTATTTAAAGGTTTAGAGGTTGTCTAATATCTTATGAATTTTCCTTGTAAAAATAGTTTCCTTTTAGTCTTATCGTATTTCCTATAAGTTTTCAAAGATCCCATAATCCCAATGTAATCCCCAGAGAATGTCTCGATCCACTTAAAACACTAACAAGGCCCGAACTCCGTTCGTCCCGTCAAACTTTCCCAAACTCTTATAAAAATTCGGCATGAATTGCCCGTTATCCTCACTCTTCAGTATCACAGATATAAGTGGAATAACATAGTTAAATCAGCGTAATCCAATAAGCATAAACAGCATATTCCAACACATCCTAGATTAACCATTTAGCACATAACATGTGAATCATTTAGCACACAATATCAAGGCATCATGAAATCAACAAGCTCGGCCGAAGCCTCAGAAATCATTTCAGACATTTAGCAATTAAGTGCATAACACATAAATCAAGTCGAATTCGTCGACACCTAAAACATTATCTAGTAATTCAGAGAGTAGCCCTCACCTTAGCCAATTTCCAGGGTTCTCTTCAAACGCTCCTTCACAATCAGCTCCTCAATCTTTCCTTCACAATCTCCCCCCTCGAATCCACAAAGTTCCTTGTTCTTCGGGAAATTCCTCAACGAACCTTTAGAGTAAAACCACAGAATTCTATCAAAATCTATCGAAAACTAAGCTATCAATACTCACTAAGGTTACACGAAGTAGTATGTACTCCGAGGTATGATAATCTAGCGCGAAAGGACAAGTTTTCGAAAAAGGAAATTTTCCTCCTCCCCCCTTATAGGGCTCGGCCACTTTTGGTAATTGTGGGGTTCGATTTTTCTTCGATCAAACTTGGTTCCTATGCTATCATTAGCCGTAACTAAGGGTATTCTAAACTCGGAAAAATTATCGGATCGAAAACTGTTGCAGGGGTATTTTGGTCAATATTTTAGCTCAGAAATTCAAAACTGAAATTTCGAAAAGCAAATTGGATAGGGACGTCACCAACGACGTTTATGACAACTAATCCTACTAGCACTAAGCTAAGGCGATAGTTTTCAGTCCAAAGGTTGAGACTTTGCTTAAAAATGGGTATTTTAAGCAGAAATTGATTCCGGCGGAGTTCCGGCGACATAACGGAAAAACTAATCCGACAGAAGTGCTCTTGGGCACGTAAGGAAGATGTTTAGAATATAAAATGAAGTATTCAGGATAGTTTTGCAAAAACCTCAAAACTAAGAGTACAGAAGGACATAGAGAAAAGCTATGGAAAAGACGATCAGAGGTAAGGATTAGCGACTATACCTCGACACCTTGAAGTAGCAACTGTCGGATCAACGATCAAGCAAGAAATCAAGAAAATCTTCTTCTCCTCCTCTCCTCTTGGCCGCGGCTTGTGTGTGTGTGTTGGTGAGGTTTTGTCTCAAGCTTCAACATATATATATAGGGAATGAAATGGAAGATATTTAGCAAGGATCGGATAAGTATGAATAGATATTTATCAAGATTGGATAGGTATGAATAGATATTTATCAAGATTGGATAAGTATGAACAGATATTTTGAGAAGATATTTTGTAAACCGGTACAGATTTGTTTAGATATCGGAGGATTTTGCTCATAGAGTTAAGATAAAAATATGAGAGCGATTTCCGATTCTTCCTACTGATTCCAACGTATTTTAGACACGATATTCTCCCCGCTGAATCTTCTAATTCTTCATAGAAATATCGGTATGATTTTTGGTTTTCGAGGCTTGTTTTTAATGCTATATATAGAGGTTGGCAAAACGCGGGAAAACGAAAGTTTCGCGATTCCGATTTTTCCGGCTTCATTCTCCATGAATTCTAAGATAGGTTTTGGCGACATAATACCAAAACTCAACAGAGGTCTCCTTGTATTTTAAGTGACTAATGCAAAGTCGGTGTAAAAACTATTTTACCCGATAAGTTACTTTTTGCATCGTATGTCGGAATAGAAAACTTCCTTCTGAAGAAAGATTGAAAACATCAAGAGAAATGGGTGTACGCGTGTGGAATCTTCATTTGAAGCTCCGAATAGAAAAAGTCTTCATCGTCGGTTGATTCTAGGGTTTTGAAATACCAGGGTTTCAGTTTCGGCAAACTTTCGATGATTGGAATCGGACGTTCGTAGATTCTAGAGTTTCGCCTCGAAACGATTGTGATATATGGAAAAAGAGAAGTTCTAACATTTCTCTGAAGATTTTTGGAAGAAATTCCTACAGTGTTCCAAGGGTGGAACATAGTTTGATTTCCTAAGGTTCTTGTCCTGGGTTTTAAAGCAAATATTAGTCATGCTATAACTTAAATCGACTTTGATACAATCCTTTGACTTTTCCTGAACTTTCTCCTTCATAAATTTATTTCATTTGGTAAACTCTAGTTCAGGTTTCCCTTCACGATACATCAACCCTAATCGTGAATAGAATTCTATTTACTTTGCATAAGTTTATTTCATTTGGTAAACTCTAGTTCAGGTTTCCCTCCATTCTTTGATGGAACTGAGTATCCTTATTGGAAAACTCACATGCAACTATTCATTGAATCCACAAACTACATGCTCTGGGACATCATTGAAAATGACAACGTCGTTCACAAAGATGATGTTGGAGAACCAATAAAGAAGGATCAACTGACAAAAGCACAACGCAAGGATTATCAACTTAATGCTAGAGCTAAGTTATTCCTACTGTGTGCTTTAAGCAAATCTCAGTTGGATAAGGTTGATGGCTTAGCAGCGGCCAAAGAAGTCTGGGAAGCTCTAGGGTTGGCATATGAAGGTACAACAAATGTCAGACAAGCTAAAGTAAGTCTACTCGTGGCTGAATATGAACCTTCAAGATGAAGGAAAACGAAAGCATTGATGACATGTTTGGAAGATTCCAAACCATCGTCAATGGGCTGAAGAATCTTGATCGTAAATACAAAAATGTTGATCAAATCACGAAAATTCTAAGATGCCTCCCCAGAAGATGGAGACCCAAGGTCACAACCATTCAAGAAGCTAAAGATCTCAGCACCTTGAGATTGGAAGACCTCCTGGGATCTCTGATGGTTCATGAAATAGAGCTGGCTCATGACGAAGGATTGGAGAAGCAGAAGAACATTGCTTTTAAAGCAAACAGTTCAAAGGCCATTCTAACAAAAGAACAATCTGAAGAAGAAGAATCCTTAGAAGAAATGTCAGATGATGAACAAGCCCTATTCAACATAAAGTTCAAAAGAATGTGGATCAAACAACAAAAAGGAAAAGGAACATCAAGGAAGGACAACAAAAGGGATTCAAGCATGAAAAAGAAACCGTTCACTCAGAAAAGTTAAGGTGGCTCAAACTTAGATAAAAGCAACATCACCTGCTTCGAGTGCAAAAAGCCAGGACACATCAAACCGGATTGTCCAAGACTTGCAAAGAAATCGGGCAAGAAACCCTTCTACAAGAAAAAGAAAGCGCTAGCTGCTGGATGGGATGAATCTGAGGACGGTTCAGAAGATGAAGATGAAGACGAAGATGATGATGCACTCTTCGCTCTTATGGTATCTGCAGAGAGCTCAGACGATGAAGATGATGAGGTAAGACCTGAAAATCTCAAAGAAGAATTTAATGAATTACTTGAGCATTCATATATTCTATCTGAAAAGTATAAAGCTTTGAAGAAACAGTTTGCTAAATTACAGCTTGAGCATGAAAAACTTTTAATAGAAAAAGATCATGCAGTCAAAGAAAATACTGCTTTAAAAGAACAAGATTCTGTTAAGGAAGTAACTTCTCTAAAGAAAAGAGTTAAAATACTAATAGATGATCTATCCACATTTACTACAGGACATGATAATCTAGTTAAACTATGTGGAAATAGTCGTGAACTGTATAATAAAAGTGGACTAGGATTTGATAGTGAGTCAGCCTCATCCAGTGAATGCATGTCTGATATATCTTTTACATCATCTGAGTCAAGTCAAAGTAAGTTTGTTGTAAACTGTAAGATTGAGCGAGATGAACGAAAAACTTTCTATGAGAAGAAGGTTCCCTCAAAAGTTACTGCTAACCCCTCAGGACCCAAGAAAATCTGGGTACCTAAAGAATTCATCATCTCTTTTGCAGACCTATTTAACAGAACGAAGGAAACGCCAACAATGGTACCTGGACAGTGGATGCTCGCGTCACATGACGGGAGAAAAGTCTATGTTCCCAAAGATCCAAACTAGAAGAAATGGTGGAACGGTTACCTTTGGAGGAAATCCGAAGGGACTCATTATTGAGGAAGGTAATGTTGGTAAGGAACCTCTTCCTGTGGTCAGTAATGTTCTGTTAGTTGAAGGATTAAAACATAATCTACTTAGCGTAAGTCAATTATGTGATAGAGGGTTCACTGTTTCCTTTAATAAAGTGAAGTGTAGTGTCACTGATACAGATGACAAGATCATCTTTGAAGCTCAGAGACAAGGGAATCTATATAAGACGAACTTGGAAAATCTAGCAAATCAAAATGTAACATGTCTAGTATCATCAGAGGACAATACATGGCTTTGGCACAAGAAGTTAGGGCATGCTTCCTTAAGGACCATTGTAAGACCCGTGAAAGTTTAAGAGAAATAAACTCGGTCAATTTCTCGGTTTAGTGCTTTAATGCTCGGTTAATGTGATCTTTATGGGTGTGACCTTGTATGATGAATTTTATCTAATGAAAGTAATATTTTGATTATTAATATCGAAGTCATTTTCCAAGTGTTTCATTCTTCGTTCATCGGAGGATTCGGCTGCACTACGAAAAATGGTCGAACCGACGCGTTTCGCCTAGAGCACCTTTTGTCATCGGATTATTATATGAGTGTGAAATAAATATTTCCCTTATCATTACAATGTTCCACGCGTAATTTCGAGAATTTTGACTGTAATATCGATATAAGGTCAAAAATCTCGCCCGGTAGTGTTTTCGGCTCGAAAACGAGTCGAGTTCGATTCGTAAACGAGCCAAATCACGAAATTGGCCAGAAAATATCTGATTGTGAGGTTGCATGTTCAGATTTGGAGTGTTAGAGGGAAAGGCTAATAGGATAGGCTCATGAACCAAGACAAAAAGGCTAGTAGAATGATGACTTTGCCACAGTAGTGTGCATGGGAAAACGGACTAAAACCACAAGCACAAGCCATCCTTTGACCTTGGGAGTTGTCCATATTCTTATCAAAGAAGCTTCCCATCAGATTTCTGAACCAAACTAAAGGAAATGAGAGGACTTTAGAGATATAAGTGAGAGAGAGTGAACATCATCTTCATCTTATCTTCATCTTTCTTACCCAAAAAACTGAAATCTTCATCATCTCTAAACACCACCAAGAAATCATCTTTTGTCTTCCATTCCTTCACAAAAGATTTAGCATTCAAGGTGAGGATCATGGTGATGGTTTCCAAATTTAAAAAGGAGCTATCTTTCTCTTCATCTTTTCTAAAAACTGAGTTGTTATTGTTGTGTGCTTGTGGTGAGTTTGTGAACCCCTTGGCTTATTGTTTGTGAAAAGAGTTTTGGAAAAAGGTTGAAGCTTGATGTTAAGGCTTCAATCTCTTGTGTTTTGAACCTTAGATTTCGGAAATGGAGAGCCAAGGAAGAAAACTACTCATCATAAAACCTTTTCTTGTTCAAAAGGTTAAATCTTGATGTTTTAATGTTCTCATGAAGTAAAGACTTCAAGAGTAGGTTTCCAAGCTTGTTTCTTAAAAGCCTTGAGGCTAAAAGTTCAGTTTTTAACCCTCAAAGATCATTCCAAGTGTTGTTTCAAACTCAAAACCCATGAACTCTTAAGACTAAGTTCATTCATGAGAAGTGCTAGACTTAATTAAGAGTGTGTGTCATTTCTATTTGATTTTGATGAATGATGGTTGTGTGCATTGTGCGCTTGTGTGAAGGTGAAGAACACCTTGTTCATTCCATTACGAGGAGCTAAAGGCTAGGAAGGAAATCAGACTTGAGAAGTTAAGGAGAAAGCCAACGATCGAGGTAAGGGCACTTCGGGTCTTGGACATTAGCGTGCAAAATTGCTTGCTAGGAATTGCATGAGACTTGTATGATGGTGTTGAACATGTTAAGACCTTAAAGAACTAATGGAAATGAGCTTGATATGATGCATGAACTTTTTAACCATGTTAGGAAACTAAAAGGTTAAGACTTGGACAAAAAGAAATGAATGAAGCTTGCAATATTTAGAGGAACCTTGATCTGGCCGAGTAAGTTGGACAGTCTGCATTGTCTTGGGCATAACTCCTTGATTATGAGTCCAAATCGTGTGAAACCAATTTTATTTGAAATATAACTTAAAGGGCTTCAATCTGTCAAAGTTTCATAATTTTTGGATTTCAATTTCAATACAGTTTTGAATTTTTATTTCACCCCTTTTCTGCTGCCGAGTAAGCTGGACAGTTCGTATTGTTTTAGGCATAACTCCTTGGATATGAGTCCAAATCGGGTGAAACCAATTTTATTTAAAAGCTAACTTAAAGGGCTTCAATATTTCAAAGTTTCGTAATTTTTGGATTTCTATTTCAATACAGTTTTGAATTTTTATTTCACCCCTTTTCTGCTGCCGAGTAAGCTGGACAGATCGTATTGTTTTGGGCATAACTCCTTGGATATGAGTCCAAATCGGGTGAAACCAATTTTATTTGAAAACTAATTTAAAGTTCTTAAATATTTGAAAGTTTCACAATTTTTAGATTGCTAGTTTAATACAGTTTTCAATTTTAATTCTACCATTTTTTGCTGTTTTGTTGCCCCGAATTAAATGCATGATATACATGAAGTTATGAGTTAAGAATGCTTGATTAACATGAGAAATTTCTTATGAACATGATGAATGATAACATGCTTAAGTGCCTTGATGTTGAGAACATGATTACTTGTTGAGAACATGCTTACTTGTTGAGTACATGACTACTTGTTGAACATGACATGATGAACTCTTAGGATGTTTATGATAAATGTAAGTCTTGAATCATGTTCCTATGATGCATGATATAGTATGCCCTGATATTTATCGAATGATATGCGTTGTATGGGCGATGTTGATCGAATGAGATCGAATGTGGAACCTACGATGGTTGGGCTACCGTGGCGACGGATAGCTGGTGACACCTATGACTCGGTGACCCCGATCACTCATGTTGAGGTGTGGTGAAGTCTTCATCGAACGACAAAAGACTATAACTACGTTGTATGACTAATCATGAAGCATAGCATTGCATAGTCTAAGGGTACTGCTGGAATGGGTACCGTGAGTTGGTTACTAATGATTGCTGGATGGATCATTAGAATAAGTGGCAATTGACTGCTGGATGGGTCTTTGTCCCGCCTGCCTGGTATGGAGTTGACGTTTATCCGGATCATGGTGTGCATTGAGCATTGAGCATTGAGCATATAGCATACGCTAACAATATAGAGACACATAGGTTCCCTTGAACGTCGTTGACGTAAGAACATTGGTTGTTGTCTTGTGGTTTGTGTTAGACGATTGAATTCCCTATAAGGTGCAACGTGTGGTTGTGGCCCTTGTGCCTTGCTTGTTGAAGTGTTTTCCTTATCTTATGCTACATCTAGAATTCCTTAGGGATGTATTAGTATGCCGTTTGGTAAGACTCTTGATAGGTGATTATATATGTGAATATGCATGCTCTTAATTGCTTGTATGTGTGCACGTCCTAATTATGGCCTTGTGGTATAAGAAGTTGACCCTTGCACCTTTTCTCTGTTATAAATGTTCGACGACGCCGCTCTAAAGGATGAGCAAGGGACCGATGGACGCATGCGAGGAGACGCTGCAAGGAAATGATGTGACGACGAGCTACCGATTCAGAGATTAGCCGTGTGGAGATTGCGGGGAGCTCGATGGGCATATGAGGATTTTAGTTTATATTCATTTTGGAGTTTATTTTGTGATTATATTCGTTGATGTAAGGGTACTTATTATTGGGTATTCATTACGCATCGTAGAGCATGTTTTGGAAAGTATTAAAAGGTATTATGTTTCAAAGAAAAAAAAAAGTATACCTGCATTTTTATGTTTTCGAAAGTTCATTAGCATGATTAATTTACTTTTGAATCACTAAGTAACCCTTGGAAATCGGGGCGTTACATTGTGGTATCAGAGCATTGGTTTAGGGATACCAAGGCTTGTTGGGGAACAGGTCTGCTGTGCTAGGTTGTGTGATCTCTGTGTTGTTTGTTGTGAATGGGTATGCGTGAGCCATACCCATTGTTTGACTCATGTGTGACTTCTTAGTTTGGCTGACGCGCTGGCTATGCTTCTTATCTTGGGAAAACTAACTTGTTGCTTTGCGAGGGAAGATGATGCCTCCAAGACAGGACCCAAAGCAACGGACTATGGTGGACATGAGCCGTATGGCAGAGGCCATGGAGAACTTGATGAATGTGGTGGTACGACAAGCTGCTAATGCTGCTGCGCAGGTTGCCGCAACTGCCCAATGGAATGCCGCCGAGTAAAAGCGTTTGGCGCACCGGCAACGACGAGAGGAGGCTCAAGCTCAGATTAGGGGACTCATTGACTTCGGGCGCTTTAACCCGCCTAAGTTCTTTGGTGGAGCCGACCCAGAGAAGGCTGACTTGTGGATTCAAGAGATCTAGGAGATCTTCAGGGTGTTGAGGACCCCAACCGAGACAAGGGTGGATTGTGCAACTTATCTGCTGTTGGGAGACGCTGAATATTGGTGGAGAGGAACACGCATTATGATGGAATCCAACCGTGTGCCTGTGACGTGGGATGCTTTCTGCATTGTCTTTCTGGACAAGTACTTTTCGATTAGCGCAAGGGAAGAAAAGGAAGCACAATTCTTGAAGTTGTTTCAGGGGAATATGGTGGTGGCAGAGTATGCCGCTAAGCTAGAATCTTTGGCGAAGCACCGTTTCCTTGCCAACTGTGTGGATGAGGCGTACCTATGCGCTAAGTTTATGAATGGGCTCCGACGTGAGATCAAAGAGTCGGTACAACCTTTGGGGATACATAAATTCTATCCGTTGGTGGAGAAGTGCAGGGACATAGAAGCAATAAAGAACAAGAGGAAGGATAAGTTGTACCGAGGGAGGCCGATGAGGTCCGGAAGCCAAGGCCAAGGAGGACGAGACAAGGGGAAACGACATCAGATGGAGCCTTACCATAGTCAACAAGGAGATGAGAAGTCTCAGGGAGGGTACGGACCCATGACTACAACCCCAGGGGGACAAGGGGGCCAAGCCTAGAACCGTGGTGTTCAGTGCTTCAGATGTGCAGAGTTTGGGCATTTTGCCGCTGCTTGCAAGGAGGATAGACCGTTATGCTACAACCGTCACAAGCCGGGACATCTGCCAGAGACTGTAGGGCACCAAAAGTGGAGCTAGCTGCGTGCGTTACACGGGGGACTCACCCGACTATCGGAGGACGAGTGCGATTAATAGCGGGGACTGAGGCTACTGATGCTGAGGAGGGGACCTGAGGATGTGTAGCAAGGATGCAAGTTCTGTATTGTTTGTTTTGCTTAGGTACGACGTGTTTGTTTCTTTTATGGATTGTATGAACTAGCTTGAAACCTTATGTTGTTTTGTGCCCGTTTGTCCTTACGTTGCTAATTCGGTTGTTAAGTCTCTGACTACGACCTTGTCTTATCTAAGCTACTCGTGGTATTTTGAAGCAAGTGTTTCCTTGCAAACCTCTTGTATGTGTTCAGTACCTTGGTGGACACGTGTTATGCTCGCATGATTGTTTTGTGTGTTGCACTTGTAGTGTTCTCGCGAGAGCTTTAGAGGAGTTTGTTACACCCCGATTTCCAGGTGTCACTTTAGTAACTCAAAAATAAACTTTACGCGGAAAACAAGTATTTTTTTTTCTTTTTAATAAAGCGATAGAAAAATAAAGACATAACCCAGCAAACCAAACTAACCGATGTACAACATATATAAACATGTACAGCCTCAGCTGCACTCCCACGTCATGCGCACTCGCAGTGACTCCAAAGTAGTGTGCCCGTAGGCAAATATATACAGATCCAGAAGTGTGAGTGAGAAAGTTATAATTACAATCCACTAGGAGAAAGTCGGCCTCAAAATGGCCTAAGCAAAGACCCCTACAGTCCGACTGACTCTATGTGATCCTTCCAGCAAGAGAACCACACAAAAAGCCAGGCGTCGGGAACCTACCCTGTCCCAAAACAAAATGAATCAGAGCTCTACACAAAATATGACGCCTGCCTAACCTACCCTCCCAGTACCGCTCAAAGCTCCTCCTCCTCCTCCTCCTCGTCGCTCCCAACATAGTAGTCGACATCAGTGTCAGAGTCAGAGTCCAAGTCCACAGCGAACTGATGTCGGCAAGTTGAAGCTCAGCTCCATGCGTTGTAGAACTCCCTTCGTCAAACGCCACGCTCGTCAGTCCGGTCCTCCATGACCCTTCCCCGGTACGTCGCCCGATGACCCACAAGATAGATCACCCAAGCGGTGGGGCATGTCGGTCAACCAACTCAAACCTAATCCCCCCCGAGGGAGAGACCATCGAAACCCAATCCGCTGTCGACATCTGGCAGCAGGCCGACCGCCCAAACACAAACATGAAACCAAAGCCAAGGCGCTAGGGTCAACTCACGGAATAAAGTAATTATACACTCAACATGTGATTGGGGTATAGATATATATGGTTATATATATATATATATGTATTAATAAATCCTAGCATGTTATTGGCTCTAACAATGCTTCAATAATTCAAACAACATACAATTCCAGTCAGAGTGAATGTATGCGTGAAATGCAATTCAATATGATCCGGATAGTTGTTTGGGATGGGCACCACGAGTCTGCACGACACAGGCCTAGTGTCGCCAACTCTGCTCGGGTGTCGCTTACAAACCCATGCATAGTTGGATCAGCCCCAACCATCAAAGGTCGTGCCACTCTGCTCGCTATGCCGAAGATACACCCAGGTGTTCTTCGATGCAGGCAATTCCCCAACCTTCGTGAAGCTTTCCCGTTCTTCACCGAGGCCCAATCTTTCGATCGTACAAACCTCGAATGATGCATGATGCAATATGATTAGCCAAACATCGAATCGTCCTCACAACACAAGTGTTTAGCTTAAAACCCAATTTCAAACCCAAGAGTTTAGTGTCGGTCAATACAACACAAACTCCAACAACAAGAGTACTAGAGTACTCGGTGACCGCCCGTCTTCACCGTGGATCGCATCCATGGTTTCCCCCAATTCCCAAATAGCTACAAGACTTGTCGACATTTCCCCGTCTTTCGCAATCATAACCCATTTAAGTTCCCTATGGTTTTATTCATTAATAAAAATGTTTCGAGTTGAATTAATCAAGTTATGAGTTTTATTCTTGAAGACTAAGTTCTCTAAGGTCTTTAGTTTCCAAGATTCTATTCATTCTAAGTTTGCCAAAATCCCACCAAATGTAACCCCCCGGGGAAAGTCTAAGTATATAAACGATAGCTAAGTCTCAAACCTTGAGTTTGGACTTGCCTAGAGTCGTTCATCAGACCCGAAAGATCAAAATGAATCAGTTCAGTGATTCTTCACTCCGAAGTCGCATCAATACGCACAATTCAATACAACATCAATATCATAAGTTATGAAAACAGTCATAACAATAAATCATCAACATAACCAATATCAAAATCATACATAAGTCGAATTTATCGACGCCTATCATGCAATCTTAGCTAATATGTAAGTTGCCCTAACCTCGAGTTGATCCAGTCTCTTGGTCTAGGTTCTCCACACAGTTGCTCAGTAGATCCCAAAGTTTCTTCAGCTGAACCTCGGAGAAAACAAAGCAGAAATCCATACAAAATCGATTCGCTCGATCACACACAACTAATTAACGATAGACAAAAAATTTAAAGCTTCAGAGTACAACAATTGAACACGAGAGGACAAGTTTTCGCAAACGAAAAACTCCCCCCCCCCCCACTAAAACATGCTCTCGGCCACAATAGAGAAAAAAGGTTCCGGCGCTTTTTCTTCGATCTAATTTAATTACAAGGTAGTTTTAGGGTAAAACTAGGGTAAACAAACTGTCGGAAAAATTTTAGAACAACCGGGTCAAAATACAGCTATTCAGGGGCGTTTTGGTCCAAAATAAAAGCTCAAAAACTCAAAGTTAAAACTTCGGAAAACAAATTTGATTGCGATGTTCCTAACGACATTTGTAGCAACTAATCCTAAAGGCACTAAGTCGGATTGCGACTTTTCGACATTAAAGTTTCAATATGTGCGCAAAAAGGGTTTTTACACAGTTTTTCAGATCTCTGACAACTCGATCGAAATTGGCGAATATCGGCGAGTGTTCTAGCTTGTTGGGCAATTATAGAAGGTATCCCAACCGAAAAATCAGGAAAAACTGATAGTTTTACGAAAAGCTCGAAACTTTGAGCACATAAATAGCTAAAGAAACGCAGTAGAAAGAACGATCAGAGGTAAGAATCAAGCTAATTACCTCGATACCTTGAAGTAGGGACAAACAGCTCGAAGATCGGTCAAGTTTCGGCGAAATTCTCTGAAGGTATGAAAAACGGTAGAAAGGGGGGGGGGGGTTTGAATAACGTTTTCAAATAAAAACTTCCACCTTAAAGATTCTAGTAAATCTTTCGAGAACTTAAGTGCTAAAGATAAGAGATAGGAAAGCACACAAGGATTTTTATCCTGGTTCACTTGATAAATCCCTCAAGCTAATCCAGTCCACCCGTCAAGATGATTTCTTCCTTCTTAGAATGAAGGCAATCCACTAATCAGGTAAAGTGTTACAACTGCACTTGAAACCTACAAGTGACTAACAATTACACTGACTTAGCTCACACTAAGATTCACTCTCTTAGTCTTCTCTAGGATCCGATCAACCTTGATCTCCTAAAGGAACTAAACAAACTGTTTAATCAAGGAATGTTTACAAGAGATTTGCTTCTGAAAAGCTAATAGTAAACACAATGAAATTCAGGATGAAAGAATGCTTGAAGGTTTTCGAATATAGCTTGTGCTTGTGTAAATTCTTCCAACCGCATCTTTCAAACTTCAGCCTCTATTTATACTCCAAGGATTAGGGTTTGGACGCTGCATGGAAATGCTACCGTTGGAGGGCAGTTCTGGAAATTCCAGCTTCTGCAGTGGCTGAGAACGTTAGGTAGGTCGTCAGGATGGTACAGTTGCTTTTGTACTTGGATAGTGACTTGACCTTTAAACCTAGGAGACTTCTGATCAGGGGAATGCTTCATGTTGGAACTTGTGAAGCCGGTTGATCAGAGTCAGAGGGAAAGCACAGATCCTCTGACCGTTGTATCTTCTGATTCTGAACTCAGAGGGAAGTACATGGCCTTCAGAGTTTCTTGCTTCTGGACATCAGAGTTTCCACTATTCAGCTTCTGGATCTTTAGAGTCTTCTACACCATCAGAACATCTGAACCTTCAGTGTTTCTTGGTTATTAGAACTTCTGGATCTTCAGAACTTCTAGTGACTGAGTCCATATCAGAGCTTGTATAACTTCAGATCTTCTGAAGCTTTTCTACTGTTCATAGTGAACATAGATGTTGCGAAAGCGTTGCTTGGGTCACTCTTTATGCACAGTGCTTCTGATTTGTGTGAGATTGAATAGAGGTCAGAGCCTGTAAATAGCACACTCAGAAAAACACGTTAGAGTACCATAATTGTTCATATCAAAAGGTTAACTTGTAATCATCAAAACATAGAGTTGTACTACTAGATCAAAACTTGATCTTACAATCTCCCCCTTTTTGATGATGACAAAACTAAGATTTTTGATGAACAATTCTTAAACAATAAACTGAATTCACTCAGAGTTTAGGGATATAAAGTAAGACTTATCCTGATGTGAGTAGTTTATCTTGCTCATTCTGAATTCAAGTCACTGCTTGATTCTGAGCTTAGCTCCCCCTGAATTTAATACTTGATAGAAACGTTAGTAAAGTCTAGGTTCTGAGCTAAATAATATAAGAGTTCAGATTGAAGAACTTATGACCTAGATGAATTAGAATAATCAGAGCGCCTAAGTATTCAGAGTCAACGGACAGGGTATCAGAGTCAAACTAAAATCACTTCAGAAGAAGTGAAATGTATTCCTTGTATTTGCCCAGTGACACATCTATGGTCATAAAGGTGGAACTCTTAAATTCTCCAAAGTAAAAAAAAATCACACTAACACAGCTTACACATCAAAAACTGGGTGTACTCCCCCTTTTTGTCATAAGCAAAAAGTATGGGGTGTGAAAAACTTAGTTTGAAGTACAAGGTACTCCCCCTTAGAGAAGGTCTAAGTTTAAGAAAATGGAGAATGAAACGATGCATGAATGAGAGTTACGCGAAGTAAAGGATGGAGTTAATGCAGGAGAAGAACGTTTACCACCGACCACGGGAGTAAAGAGAACTGCAGTTACCAAGGACTTAACCTCGAGAAACTGTAGGAGCAATAACTTCCAAGAAGCGAAGGAAGCTTATATAAAGCGGATAAGAGGAGGGTAAGCTTCACAACTCGATCAATACCATAAAAAAAAATGGCATCATACATGGTAGCACTTGAAGAGCTCAGAAGGAAGGCATTTGAGGAGGACTTGTACCTTAACATAAGGCATCCAGAGGGTACAAGGACCATTCCAGAGCTAGCGAGGACACTGCTTGAGGAGGACCTGCGTCCAGAGTTGAAGAATGACTTAAGGGAATTCCTTGCCTTCGTGGAGGAAGTGCAAGAACTCAGCCAGCTTGAATTGAAGCTGCTGGAAGAAAAGGAAATCATGGAGAGGAAGCCCAAGACAACAGAAGAAGTTCTGGAGAGGGATGAGCTAAATGTCAGTCTCAACAACATCTAGTATACACTGGATCGTCTGGAGAAGGAAAGGTCTGAGCAGCGCCAAGAGTGCCGAAGAATGAGGAGGGATCCTCCATTCTAGAATTTAGGGAAAATGTATGATGTAAACGCATATGATTATGAATAAACAAAAATTTTGCAAACACAAAAATACAAGTATATATATATATATATATATATATATATGCATAAGTAATCACAGACGAACAAAGCAGAATAACTAAAGTAACTAAAAGAAAATAAACAGAAGTTAACAAAAATAAAACAGAGTTAAGAGAGAAGGACGAAGAGATCCTAAGACTAGGGTTTATCAGATCGACGCAGAAGTTCCATCATCATTTGCTTCATGTCCCGTAGCATAGACTCATGAGTATCAAGACGTTGTTCCATGATGTCGAGTCTGGACGAGCTTGACTGTGTAGAGCTTGAAGGAACAAACTAAGCAGCTTGAGGAGCTGGAATGGAAGCAGAAGCAGTAGGAGTAAAAACTACTGGTGCAAGTGCTTGACATCTAAGAGCTTCAGCTTCAGCTTCAAGTCGTTCTGCCTCTAATCTGGCTTGTTCAGCTTGAGCTGCTGCCTGACATACAACTTCTTCTGCTTGCTCTTGCTTTCTTATGGCCTCTTCAACAGCTTCAAGAAGCTTATGTCTCTGTTCTTGTTCATGAAGAGCCACTCTTCTTGCAAACCTCTGCTTTGCAGCCTCGATCCTCTGATCCCTTTCTGCAGTTAGATGCTGCATCATAATTGGAACCTGAGATACTAGCCACGTACTCAGACTGTTCCACTCTTCAGCCACAGAATCAGCATTCTCACTTAGGTCAGTGTGACCTTGCACATTGCGGAGCATCAAGGAAGCTTCATGATTGAAAACATTGATGCACTCAGAGAGAGAGGTGGGTCTGAGGTAAGTGTAGGGAACGATGGAGAGGTTGGTGTCTGGAGAGGTTGGGTGGTTGCTACTGTTAGCTTCAGAGGCACCTTGGGGAGAGCCAATGTCACAGGGTTGGACATGAGGTTCAGAGGCTCCAAGGTGTGGTTCAGAAGTATCAACCAGAGGATGGGGTGACCTAACCGAAGAGTGGTTAGACACAAATTGTTCTGGTTCTGGTTGAACTGGCCCTTGTTGGACAGGGTCAGGTTGAGCCTGTTGAGCCAAAGGGTCTGCCTTATGTAAAGGATTAGCCAAGATAGGTTCATCTGGGTCAACTAGACGTTCAGGTCTAGGGCCAGGATATCTCCTAGGGCTTGGACAGGTGAGATAATACTCTTCTAGGGTAGACACCTTTTCTTTTCTGACCTCCAAGAATTTTCGAATTGACTCAGAGTTATTGGAAGGTGAGGAGTCAGCAACATTGGTTGGGAAAGATACAGGTGTAAAGGCTGTGGAAGAATCTGTATCAGTGGTTCTGGGAGCTTGACGTTCTGATGCTCTGGGGAAAGAGTGATCAGACGTTCTGGGTTCTGGTTCTGGTTGGACAGGAATTGTGAGTTCAGGTCCAGAGGGTTCAAGAATTATAGGTTCCTGTTGAATTGTGACGGGTGAGGTTGGTTCATTTTGTCTAGATCTTCTGAAGCATTTCTATTGTTCATAGTGAACATAGATATTGCGAAAGCGTTGCTTGGGTCACTCTTTATGCACAGTGCTTCTGATTTGTGTGAGATTGAATAGAGGTCAGAGCCTGTAAATAGCACACTCAGAAAAACACGTTAGAGTACCATAATTGTTCATATCAAAAGGTTAACTTGTAATCATCAAAACATAGAGTTGTACTACTAGATCAAAACTTGATCTTACATTCTCCTCTCCTCTTCTCCCCTTCAAACCCGCGGCCTCTATGGTGGAAATGGCTAAGATATTTTGATTTTTTTACTATTTATAGGAGAGTGAAATCGCGGGAAAATGAAAATTTCGCGATTCCGATTTTTGCAGCACGTTCATCGGTGAATTCTAAGCGAGATTCTGGCGACAGAATTCCAGAACTCAAAACAAATCTCTAGAATTAGGGAAAAACGATCCAAAAGCGGTACAAGTTAATTTGCCCCGAAAAACTACTTTTTGCTGTGAAGGTCAGACGACAAAACTTCGTTCGGGAGAAAGATTGGAAACGTCGAAAGAAATTTGGCAACGCGGATGGAAACTTCGTTAAAAGCTCCGAATAGAAAAAGTCTTCATTCAGTGATTGAATTTAGGGTTTTTGAAGAAAAGAAATTAGCGTCGTCGGACTTCCGAGTATTGAAACGTATCGTACGTACAGTCCAGAGTTCTGAAATGAAACACTGGTCGAAGGAAAAATAAAGAGAACTTATTATTTTTCCAAGGATTTGAACTCTCACTTAAACGTTGCTTTAAGAGCGAAATTAACCTATTATGGACACTCTCGCCATAAGGCGGATGTGCAGACGACTCGCACTAACTCCTAAAACAACTATGAAACATTCCTCAAGCAATTCCTGAACTTTCTTCTTCATTAATCTTTCTCAAACGGCGAACTCCTGTCACGCTTACACTGATTCTACGCGTGAGTCGGAAATTAAACTTTAAACCCAGTTCTGCAATTCCGGGTGTTACAATACTCCCCTCCAAAAAGAAAGTTTCGTCCTCGAAACTCAGAGTTCTGGGAAAAGTCCGGGATACAGTTCCTTGATCTTGTCTTCTAATTCCCATGTAGCGTCTCCCGTGTCGTCGTTCCATATCACCTTTACTAATGCAATCTGCTTCCCCCTCAGTTGTTTCACTCTTCTATCCCCAATACGAATCGGTGGTGCCTCAAAAGTTAAATCATCCTTCAGTTCAACGTTGTCTGGCTCGATTACATGAGTCGGGTCTGAAATGTACTTCCTCAACTGCGACACATGAAATACATCGTGAATGTTGGAAAGAAACGGTGGTAGCGCAATCTGATACGCAACTGGTCCAACACGTCGAGTGATTTGGTAAGGTCCAATGAATTTTTGCGTGAGCTTCCTTGACTTAATAGCTCATCCATCTCCCGTAGTCTGAGTAACTCGTAGAAACACATGATCACCTTCTTCAAACTCTAGGGTTCTGTGCCTCTGATCAGCATAACTCTTCTGTCTGCTCTGTGAAGCTCTCATCTTTTCTCTGATCTGCTTAACCTTCTCAATCGTCTGTTGCAGAAGTTCTGGCCCATCAACAAACTCTCCCCATCTTGATACCAACACAACGGTGTTCTACACTTTCGACCATACAAAGCCTCATTTGGTGCCATCCCATTGCTCGCATGAAAACTATTGTTGTATGTAAATTCGATCAATGACAGAAGATCATTCCAGCTTCCTCTATTGTCTAAGACACAAGCACGTAGTAAATCCTCTAACAACTGAATAGTTCTCTCTGTTTGCCCATAAATTTGTGGATGATACGCCGAACTCAATCTTAGCTTGGTTCCTAACGCATCATGAAGAGCTCCCCAAAAGTGCGAAGTAAACTTTGGATCCCGATCAGACACAATACTCGTCGGAACTCCGTGTAGTCGCACAATCTCAGCCACATAAATCTCAGCCAACTTTTCCACGTTGTAGGTAGTTCTCACTGGTAGAAAATGCGCTGACTTGGTTAAACGATCCACAATTACCCAAATCGAATCGTGTCTCTTCTGTGTTCTTGGCAATGCCACCACAAAATCCATGGAGATGCTATCCCATTTCCATTCTGGCACGTCTAAACTCTGTAACATACCGGTAGGTCTTTGATGCTCTACCTTAGCCTTCTGACAAGTCAAACATGCAGCTACATACTCGGCCACTTGTTTCTTCATTCCTGGCCACCAAAAATTAAGTTTCAAGTCTTGATACATCTTTGTCATTCCAGGATGAATGCTCCATTTGCTCTTGTGTCCTTCATCCATGATTAGCCTTCTCAATTCTGGATTGTTGGGTACACAAACCCTGTCTTTGCATCGTAGGATATTGTCAGTTCCTATCTTGAACTCCGGGTCTTTCCCTTGAATTACTAAGTTCCTCTTCTCCTGCAGAACGCATCTTGCAGTTGTTGCTCTCCAATCTCTTCCATCAGTCCACTGGCGATTCTGATTATTCCGAACTTCAACATTCCCTCAGACGGTGTCACACCTAAACTCATATCTCGAAATTGTTCCAACAACTCTAGCTCTTTAACCATCATTGACGAGACATGCATCTTCCTACTCAAAGCATCAGCAACTACATTTGCCTTCCTAGGGTGATATTGCAGCGTAAACTCGTAGTCCTTGATAAACTCCATCCACCTTCGTTGCCTCATGTTCAGCTCCTTCTGATCGAACAAGTATTTAAGCCTCTTGTGATCGCTAAATATCGTGAAAGTACAACCATAGAGATAATGCCTCCAGATTTTAAGCGAAAACACAATGGCAGCTAACTCCAAATCGTGAGTCGGGTAGTTCTTCTCGTGAGTCTTCAACTGTCTCGACGCATAAGCCACCACTTTCCGATGTTGCATCAGTACACATCCCAAGCATTGATGTGAAGCATTACAGTAGACCTCATAAGGTTCCTCCGGTTGTGGCAAAATAAGCACAGGTGACGTCGTCAAACGTTCCTTCAAAGTCTGAAAACTTGATTCACACGCCTCAGTCCATGCAAAAGGTTGATCCTTCCTCGTCAGTTGAGTCAAAGGTCCAACAATCTTGGCAAATCCCTCAATGAAGCGTCTATAATATCCAGCTAAACCCACAAAACTTCTGATCTTTGTCACTGTCTTCGGTTGTTCCCAAGCCAAAACAGTCTCTACTTTCGCTGGATCCACAACTATACCTTCCCTTGAGATAACATGGCCTAAGAAATTGACTTCCTCAAGCCAGAATTCACACTTGGAAGGGTTCGCATACAACTTTTTCTCTCTCAACACTTGTAAAACTTGGCGCAAATGTCCTTCATGTTCCTTCGCGTCCTTCGAATAGATCAGTATGTCATCAATAAACACCACTACAAACCGATCCAAGAACTCATGAAAGATGCGGTTCATGTAGTCCATGAAAACAACAGGTGCATTTGTCACTCCAAACGACATCACTACGTACTCGTAGTGTCCGTAACGTGTTTCTGAAAGCAGTCTTTGGTATATCCTCAGTCTTCACTCTGATCTGATGATAGCCTGACTTCAAGTCTATCTTGGAGAATATAGCAGCCCCTCGTAATTGATCCATCAAATCATCTATCCTAGGTAACGGGTATCTGTTCTTGACCGTCGCCTTGTTAAGTTGTCGATAATCCACACACAATCTCGACTTTTCGTCTTTCTTCTTGACTAAAAGCACTGGCGCTCCCGACGGTGAAACACTTGGTCGAATGAATCCCTTTGCCGAAAGATCTTCTAACAAATCCGCTTCCAAACTAAACGCCCTAAAATCCTTCGTATCGTACCCATAAGGAATTTCCCTGAGATCCTAGCATCCTTATCGACGCTTCGGTAAAACAACTTCTTAGCTCAGCGTGCTATTCTAGACCTTGTGTTACTTCTATAGTTAAATCACGAGTTAAATCACGAGTTAAATCACGAGCAACTTCGAATAAGGTCCTACTAGGGATAATAATCATAAGATCATAGTCTAAGTAGTAAATACAAGTTAGGCGCGTCACACTCGTTTCGAAGATAAAAGAGTAAGTTATTCTAGAATAAGTGAATAGTTAAAATATTACCGTCGTCCCCACGTTCTTCCTCGTTCAACTCCTCAGCTCTTGCACCCTCCCTGGTGTGAACCTTTTCCTCTGCAGCAAGTGGTTTTCCTTTCCCAGCATTCCCTGATGATTCGGCCTTCGGTGCCTTGCAATCTCTGGAGAAATGTCCCGGTTGGTTGCAATTGAAGCATAGACTTCCCTTGATCTTGCACCTACTGGCATAGTGCCCGATTTCCCCACAGTTGAAGCATAGAGGTTGTAACACCCCGTTTTTAATTAAAATAACGTTGGTATTTTATTTTAATTAAGATTATATTGTATGGTGGTTTAATAGGTGATATAATAATACTTTAATGAAATAAAATATTTTTTTTGTGATACTGGGTGTGTTTTATGAAATGGAAGAGAGCTAGGGGGTGAAAGTTAGGATTAAAAATAGAGACAAGGACTAGGAGAGATTTTAGGATTTTTAGTTTATCCCTTGAGGAATTAGGTTTAGATGGTTTAATAAGGATGGGGAAGCAGCTAAAGAAAAAAAGAAGAAGAAGGTTGTGCGTGAAGTAGCAGGAAGAGAGGGAGAGCGGATCGGCTTCGGAGATTTCGATCGGGAACGGGGAGCTGCACTCAATCCAAAGGTAAGGGTGAGATTTTGAGTTTCTAATGGAATTATGGTGAATGATAGTAGGGATTTGGGAGATGTAGAATTGTTTCTGTTAATGATGTTCTGGAAATCTTATTTGAAATCCATTGATTTTGGGATTTTCTTTTGTGTGATTGAACGGGGTGAGGGCAGAACCATAGTATGCTAGGAGTTTTGGGTTGAGGTTCCCTTTTGATTTTCTTTATGATCACGCACATAAGGACTGTTAGGTAGCATGCTTGTTAGGTTTTGTGTCTTGTTTGATGAGAAACAACTTTAATCACTTATTTTGGAACATAAAACGGACTGGTCATTTTCCTGGTATGAACCGTGAGTTTCGAAGCCTTTTAGAGCCTGTTTAGAGTGCTCTAATAATGTTGCGTTGAACTGAGAAAGTGTAGGCCTTTGAAAGAGCTTTCTGGAATGATATGGTACATAATTTTTGGTTGAGAGACGAGGTCTGTAAGTTCAGTTTAGTAAACCATGTTTTTCTGCGCTCTGTATCTACTATCTCTGCAAGTGAACTTCAACGTGATTTTTCACCTTGTTAATGTGCCGAGAAAATTCTTTGATAAACTTGAAAGAGGTAGAGTTTTCTGTTAGCTTTTCAAATTGAGGTCATTTCTAATTTTTAAACAAGTAAAGAATCATGTAGGTTATCTCTACTGAAATATGTTTCTGCTGTGAGCGTAATTCCTGAACTGCTATATGATTTTTGCACGGATTTGATGATGCTGTGCTGCTGTCTAAAATTTCCTGGGCTGGACAGTACACTTCGAGACCTGTTTTCGCCCAGTTAGAGTGCTCAAATGAGGATGTGATCAACTAAGAAATTGTAGGACTTTAAGTTAGCTTTCTAGGCACATAAAATACATGATTTTTGGTTCAGTAACGAATTCAGGAGACCGCTTTTAGTGGCTGGTGTTCCTGCTGTTTTTCCAGATTACGGAAATTCTGATTGTTTTGGAAATATAATTAGATTTAGCTTACATGTTGTATGAAAGTTAATGTCTTTATGTGCCATGTATTAGCTATGAGGATGATGCATGTGGCTGAACACCTTTAGCATGAAATCCATAATTTATTTACCATATGTGATAGCTTCTTCCATGATTGCATGCTTAAGTGAGTTGTTTCATTGATTTGGTGCCAAAATTGCCTAAGATGTCAGGGTAATTGTATAGTTGATAAAAATGCATGTGTGCTGAATTGTGTTGTTTTAAGCGATGTTAGTGATGTAGTGATATAGGCGCAATGCCTCATGTTGAAGTGATGATTATGAGATGTATACGTCATTTTGAGTCGCATAGCATCTGCATACTATGTGATGGCCTGTATTGTGATGAAGGCTTATGCCTTGTGCCTCCAATAATTGGCAATTAGTGATGAGGGCTGAAGCCCTGTTGGTACCACATACATATGCATAGTCATTGTTGTATTCGAATTGTATCCGAGTCGATGACGTTATTTGTGACTGTTTTAGTAACTGAGCTATATGAATATAAAAATAAGTGGTGTGGCATTAATCTAGCATATTTATTGCCATTCTTATATTTATGATACTCGATATCTCACCCCTTCTGTTTGAATGTTACCCTTGTTGGTAACGTGCAGGTAATCAGGAGGAGTAGTCTATAGCCTTTATTTCGAGTTGGAGTCCTTGCTCTGATACGTAGCACTTGGGGGGGGGGGGAATTGGACGCTTGTTTTCCTTCTGTTATAATTTGAATTAAGTTGTTATTTGAGAAGTTGTTTCTGTTTTAAGTTGTGGGCAAGATACTATGTTTTCTTTAAGTTTTAAAGACATTGGATTCGCTGCATAACTATTTGTCAAAGTGAACTAGTTCAAAGACTAATTAACTGTCACAAGAGCATTTAAGTTTATTTATGAGTTCATCTCAAAGTTTATGTGCTATGTATCTGTTACAAGAGCATTATGTTAATGTTTTAAGTGATTATGTAATGCCTCATGAGTGTTAAATTTTTTATCACTCTGATATTTGCAATACATATGCCGTTTAGAATTGGGGTGTTACATTAGTGGTATCAGAGCAATGGTTGTTCAGTGACCAAGTTTTTAGTATAATATATATTCTAATACTTGCTGATACTCGATATGTGTAAGTAGCACTATCGAGCTGTTGTTTGATAAGAGTTGTTGGCTGTTTGGAGATTCAGGAAAATGGTTGCCGGAAGGAATGATGAAGCTATCACTGAGGCATTGGCAATGTTGGCTGGCGCCATTGGGCAAGGTCAGCAAGCGAACCTTGGGAACCATAATCAGGATGAATTCCGTGCTTTGGGAAAGTTTCAGAGGAACAATACGCCAACCTTTGAAGGAGCATACGACCCTGTCAAAGCACAGGCATGGCTGAAAGCAATTGAGAAGATCTTTCTGTAACACCCCGATTTCGGTGGCGTCACTTTAGTAACCAAAAGTAAACTTAATGCGGAAAAACGTGAAATATTTTTTTTTCGATAATAACTAAGACAAGACTGAATTAAATAAAACCCAAAAGCGAAAAGTAATAGAGCTAATATACAATATATAAACAGCCCCCGCTGTAAGTAACAACCTCGTCACGAGTAACCTCCAGTGACGGAAAGAAAAGTATAGCGCCCGAAGGCAAAATGTAGAAACCAAATCTAAAGGTAAGTGTCCGCAACACTATCCCTCAAAACTGAGAATAAGCTGGCCCATCGGCCTGAAACAAGACCTCCTAAGTCCAACCAACTCTCTGTGATTCCCGTAAAGAAACCACACAAAAAGCTATAGGTGGGAAACTACCCTGTCCCGAATGAAACAAATAATGTTCAGAGCTAAGACTCTACTCCTACACTAATCCCATCTCGAGGAGCTCACACTAACACTCAATCCTACATGCTGGCATGATCGTCGTCCGAATTCGAAATCCAAAACGACCTAGTCTATGTACACCATCCGTCCTCCGCTCGCTATCGCGATGGGCTCCTGTTCCAGCATCCCAACTCTAGTTTCCCCCGAAGGGTGAACCGTCGTGAACCAGTCCGCCAAAGACATCTGACAAAGGGCGTTTGTCCGCCAAAGCACACACAGAAGACGCGAGGGTCAACTCCAAAGAATTACATAAATAATAGCACCAATAGATATAGATAAGTGAATAGCCACTTAGGCTTATAGCTAGGGATAACATCATAGGGTTGCATTTTCCATAATGAACTTAACAGCAATAATAACAATTAACATGTTCCAAATAGGATTAACAAATAACAATCACACTCGACAACTAAATCAGTATGCATGAATGCAGGATGATTAGTCAAACAACGTCTCCGACTCTCACTCGACACGTCGCCACGTGTTCTAGGTAAATTAAAGTCTCTAAAAGCTTACCCTAAGGTAAAGTCGATTCTGCGACAAAAGACACTTCTTCACATCAACATAGTAACTCATGATGATCTCCGGATCATCCGACTAATCTCAATCCGATGGTCACAACTGCTCAACAAGCAAAGAGTATCACATACTCGGAAACTACCGGTTTCCCGGACTTATCCCCAGGATAGCCCAACAATTAGGCATGTCAAGTCGATCCAACCCCTTGGGTTGAACATACGGACTCGCACACGCAACTCCCACAATTAGGCATGTCGAGTCGATCCAACCCCTTGGGTTGAACATACGGACTCGCACACGCAACAAATGACAACGCCAAGTCGGTTCACTCAAAAGAGTCGAACATACGGACATTGCGCGTGTCCAATGACTATCGCCGAATCGATCCAATCCATCGGATTGAACATACGGATCCGCGCGAGTCGAAAGGTTATCGCTGAATCGATCCAATTCCTCGGATTGAACATACGGATTCACGCGAGTTAAAATGGCAATCGCTGAATCGATCCAATCCCTCTGATTGAACATACGGACTCACGCGTGCCTGAGTGACTACCGCCGAATCAATCCAATCCATCGGATTGAATATACGGATTCGCGCGTGTCGAAAAGTTGTCGCTGAATCGATCCAATCCCTCGGATTGAACATACGGATTCACGCGAGGTAAAATGGCAATCGCTGAATCGATCCAATCCCTCTGATTGAACATACGGACTCACGCGTGCCTGAGTGACTACCGCCGAATCGATCCAATCCATCGGATTGAATATACGGATTCGCGCGTGTCGAAAAGTTGCCGCTGAATCGATCCAATCCCTCGGATTGAACATACGGATTCACGCGAGGTAAAATGGCAATCGCTGAATCGATCCAATCCCTTTGATTGAACATACGGACTCACGCGTGCCTGAGTGACTACCGCCGAATCGATCCAATCCATCGGATTGAATATACGGATTCGCGCGTGTCGAAAAGTTGCCGCTGAATCGATCCAATCCCTCGGATTGAACATACGGATTCACGCGAGGTAAAATGGCAATCGCTGAATCGATCCAATCCCTTTGATTGAACATACGGACTCACGCGTGCCTGAGTGACTACCGCCGAATCGATCCAATCCATCGGATTGGATATACGGATTCGCGCGTGTCGAAAATTATTGCCGAATCGGCCCAACCCGTCGGGTTTGGACATACGGATTCGCGCCGCAAAGTCGAAGATACACCCAACAACATAGCTGCTCCAACAGCACAACCACAATAGCTGCTCCAACAGCACAACAACAAACGCTGCTCCAACAGCACCACAACATCTACATACTCGAAGCCCCTCAACTTTCTCAATGCTGGGATCCGACGACACTTCTCGTTTTCCAAAACTATGATTTGCATCCAAAGCTTCCTTCCGAGATTATTACCATTACTTAAAGATTTAGAGGTTGTTTAATGTCTTATGAGTTTTCTTTACAAAATAATTATCCTTTTAGTCTTATCGCGAATCCTATAAGTTCTCGGGATCTCCTAATCCCCAAATGACTCCAGAGAATGTCTCGATCCATAAACATCATTACAAGGCCCGAATCTCATTCGCCCTATCAAACTTTCTCAAAACTCTCAAAATAAAATCGGCATGACCTGCCCGCTTTTCTCACCGTTCAGAAACTCAGATTATAGTGCAAAAGCAGAATTAACTCATCATAATCAATCAACATGTCATATGTCAATATCTTAAGCAATAACCACATAGCACCTAGCATATAAGGCATGCACCACACATCCTAAATTACCCAATTAGCACTTAGCATGTCATTCACTCATCAAAAACATTCAGTAGATGCATCATCTACATTGTCAGCCGAAGCCTCAGAAAACATTTTCCAATCACACACAATTCCAGTGCATAAACAGTAAACAATGTCGAAACATCGACCCTAAGCATTAACTAGAGATTCATTGAGAAGCCCTCACCTGTAGATTCTCCAGGACGATCTCCTAACACTTGTTCACAATCAAAGGCTTGCTCCTCTGGGAATTCCTCAAAATCACCTTTAGAGCAAAACCACAGAAATACTATCAGAATCTATCGAAAACTAAGTTATCGATACTTACTAAGGTTACTCGAAGTAATCTATACTCTAAGGTACGATAATCTAGCGCGAAAGACAAGTTTTCGGAAAAGGAAATTTTCCTCCTCCTCCCCTATAGGGCTCGGCCACTTTTGGTAATTGTGGGGCTCGATTTTTCTTCGATCAAACTTGGTTCCTATGCTTTCATAAGCCGTAACTAAGGGTATTCTGAACTCGGAAAAATTATCGGATCAAAAACTGTCGCAGGGGTATTTTGGTCATGATTTTTAACTTAGGATTTTCAAAACTGAAATCCCAAAAATAAAATTTTGCAGGGACGTCACCAACGACGTTTATGACAACTAATCTTACTAACACTAAGCTAAGGCGATAGTTTTTAGCCTAAAGGTTGAAGCTTTACCTCAAAAACTCCAAAAATGGGTATTTAAGGCTAAAATTGATTCCGGGGGAATTCCGGCGACATAACGGAAAATCTAATCCGACAGAAGTGATCTTGGGCACATATAGAAGAGGTTTAGAATCAGAAATGAAAGATTCAGGATAGTTTTGCAAAAACCCATAAACTATCCGCTCAGAAAACTCTACAGAAAAGCTATGGAAAAAGCGATCAGAGGTAAGGATTAGCGACTATACCTCGAAGCCTTGAAGCAGCAACTGATTGATCGACGATCAAGCAAGAAATGAACAAAAGCTCTTCTTCCTTCTTCCTCTTAGCAAATTCGCAGGTTTTGGAGAGAAATGGTGGAAATTTGTGATATTTTCTCATTTCTTGGCTATATATAGAGGTTGGCAAAACGCGGTAAAATGAAAGTTTCGCGAATCTGATTTTTCCGGCGTCATTCTCCGTGAATTAATAGTTATGTTTTGGCAAAAGAATTCCAAAACTATAAAGAGGTCTCCTTGTATTTTTGGCAACTAATGCATAGTCGGTATAAAACTATTTTACCCGATAAGTTGCTTTTTGCATCGGATGTCGGAATGAAAAACTTCCTTCTGAAGAAAGATTGAAATCATCAAGAGAAATGGGTGTACGCGTGTAGAATATTCATTTGAAGCTCTGAATAGAAAAAGTCTTCATTGTCGAGTGATTCTAGGGTTTTGAAATACCAGGGTTTCGGTTTCGGCAAACTTCCGATGATTGGAATCGGACGTTCGTAGATTCTAGCATATTTATTGCCATTCTTATATTTATGATACTCGATATCTCACCCCTTCTGTTTGAATGTTACCCTTGTTGGTAACGTGCAGGTAATCAGGAGGAGTAGTCTATAGCCTTTATTTCGAGTTGGAGTCCTTGCTCTGATACGTAGCACTTGGGGGGGGGGGAATTGGACGCTTGTTTTCCTTCTGTTATAATTTGAATTAAGTTGTTATTTGAGAAGTTGTTTCTGTTTTAAGTTGTGGGCAAGATACTATGTTTTCTTTAAGTTTTAAAGACATTGGATTCGCTGCATAACTATTTGTCAAAGTGAACTAGTTCAAAGACTAATTAACTGTCACAAGAGCATTTAAGTTTATTTATGAGTTCATCTCAAAGTTTATGTGCTATGTATATGTTACAAGAGCATTATGTTAATGTTTTAAGTGATTATGTAATGCCTCATGAGTGTTAAATTTTTTATCACTCTGATATTTGCAATACATATGCCGTTTAGAATTGGGGTGTTACATTAGTGGTATCAGAGCAATGGTTGTTCAGTGACCAAGTTTTTAGTATAATATATATTCTAATACTTGCTGATACTCGATATGTGTAAGTAGCACTATCGAGCTGTTGTTTGATAAGAGTTGTTGGCTGTTTGGAGATTCAGGAAAATGGTTGCCGGAAGGAATGATGAAGCTATCACTGAGGCATTGGCAATGTTGGCTGGCGCCATTGGGCAAGGTCAGCAAGCGAACCTTGGGAACCATAATCAGGATGAATTCCGTGCTTTGGGAAAGTTTCAGAGGAACAATACGCCAACCTTTGAAGGAGCATACGACCCTGTCAAAGCACAGGCATGGCTGAAAGCAATTGAGAAGATCTTTCGAGTCATGAATTGTACTGACTCGCAGAAGGTGCAGTTTGGCACCTATATGCTTGAGAAAGAAGCTGAAGATTGGTGGGACAACACTGTTCAGAGGTTTGAAGGTGATGGGATGAAGATTACTTGGGATCTTTTCAAGGGTGCATTTCTGAAGAAGTACTATCCAGAAGATGTGCGTGGAAAGAAGGAAATTGAGTTTCTTGAACAAAAGCATGGTAATGGAACCGTGGCGGAGTATGCTACAAAGTTTGAGGAATTGATTAAGTTTTGTCCCCACTACAATACTGCCGAAGCTGAGAGATCTAAGTGTAACAAGTTTGTGAATGGTTTGAGACCTGAGATCAAGAAGGCTGTGGGATATCAACAGATTATCCGATTTTCTGACCTGGTTAACAGGAGTAGGATATATGATGAGGATAGCAGGGAAAGTGCTGCTCACTACAAGTCTTTAAAAGAGAAGAAAGAAAAGGGCAATTCAGAGGGAAACCGTATGGGAATCCTGTTGATAAGGGTAAACAAGAAGCTGGTCATGACAAGAAGCCGAGTGGGGGAGGAGCTCCTAATCCGGTTAGGTGCTACAAGTGTGGTGTTGAAGGACATCGTTCTCCTGAATGTCCCAATTCAGAAGCAACATGATTTAAGTGTGGCAAGCTGGGCCACAAATCCTTTGAGTGCCTAGAAGGTAAAACTGTGGCATGCTACAGATGTGGAGAGCTAGGTCACATCAGTACTAATTGTGACAAACCCAAGAAGGATCCTACAAGGGGGAAGGTGTTTGCTTTATCTGGTGCGGAGACTACTGCTGAGGATAGACTAATTCGAAGTATGTGCCTTATTAATGGTACATCTTTGATTGCCATTATTATTATGGGTGTGATGCATTCTTTATTTCATTGGAGCTTGAGAGTCAGATAAGGGAGTCCTACCCCGAATTGTTCGTTTAAGGAAATTTTCGAGGGCGAAAATTCTTAAGTGGGGGAGAGTTGTAACACCCCGTTTATAATTAAAATAATGTTGGTATTTTATTTTAATTAAGATTATATTGTATGGTGGTTTAATAGGTGATATAATAATACTTTAATGAAATAAAATATTTTTTTTGTGATACTGGGTGTATTTTATGAAATGGAAGAGAGCTAGGGGGTGAAAGTTAGGATTAAAAGTAGAGAGACAAGGACTAGGAGAGATTTTAGGATTTTTAGTTTAGCCCTTGAGGAATTAGGTTTAGATGGTTTAATAAGGATGGGGAAGCAGCTAAAGAAAAAAAAAAGAAGAAGGCTGTGCGTGAAATAGCAGGAAGAGAGGGAGAGCGGATCGGCTTCGGAGAATTCGATCGGGAACGGGGAGCTGGACTCAATCCAAAGGTAAGGGTGGGATTTTGAGTTTCTAATGGAATTAAGGTGAATGATAGTAGGGATTTGGGAGATGTAGAATTGTTTCTGTTAATGATGTTCTGGAAATCTGATTTGAAATCCATTGATTTTGGGATTTTCTTTTGTGTGATTGAACGGGGTGAGGGCAGAACCATAGTATGCTAGGAGTTTTGGGTTGAGGTTCCCTTTTGATTTTCTTTATGATCACGCACATAAAGACTGTTAGGTAGCATGCTTGTTAGGTTTTGTGTCTTGTTTGATGAGAAACAACTTTAATCACTTATTTTGGAACATAAAACGGACTGGTCATTTTCCTGGTATGAACCGTGAGTTTCGAAGCCGTTTAGAGCCTGTTTAGAGTGCTCGAATAATGTTGCGTTGAACTGAGAAAGTGTAGGGCTTTGAAAGAGCTTTCTGGAATGATATGGTACATAATTTTTGGTTGAGAGACGTGGTCTGTAAGTTCAGTTTAGTAAACCAAGTTTTTCTGCGCTCTGTATTAGCTATCTCTGCCAGTGAACTTCAACGTGATTTTTCACCCTGTTAATGTGCCGAGAAAATTCTTTGATGAACTAGAAAGAGGTAGAGTTTTCTGTTAGCTTTTCAAATTGAGGTCATTTGTAATTTTTGAACAAGAAACGAATCCTGTAGGTTATCTCTACTGAAATATGTTTCTGCTGTGAGCGTAATTCCTGAACTGCTATATGATTTTTGCACGGATTTGATGATGCTGTGCTGCTGTCCAAAATTTCCTGGGCTGGACAGTACACTTCGAGACCTGTTTTCGCCCAGTTAGAGTGCTCAAATGAGGATGTGATCAACTAAGAAATTGTAGGACTTTAAGTTAGCTTTCTAGGCATATAAAATACATGATTTTTGGTTCAGTAACGAATTCAGGAGACCGCTTTTAGTGGCTGGTGTTCCTGCTGTTTTTCCAGATTACGGAAATTCTGATTGTTTTGGAAATATAATTAGATTTAGCTTACATGTTGTATGAAAGTTAATGTCTTTATGTGCCATGTATTAGCTATGAGGATGATGCATGTGGCTGAACACCTTTAGCATGAAATCCATAATTTATTTACCATATGTGATAGCTTCTTCCATGATTGCATGCTTAAGGCAGTTGTTTCATTGATTTGGTGCCAAAATTGCCTAAGATGTCAGGGTAATTGTATAGTTGATAAAAATGCATGTGTGCTAAATTGTGTTGTTTTAAGCGATGTTAGTGATGTAGTGATATAGGCGCAATGCCTCATGTTGAAGTGATGATTATGAGATGTATACGTCATTTTGAGTCGCATAGCATCTGCATACTATGTGATGGCCTGTATTGTGATGAAGGCTTATGCCTTGTGCCTCCAATAATTGGCAATTAGTGATGAGGGCTGAAGCCCTGTTGGTACCACATACATATGCATAGTCATTGTTGTATTCGAATTGTATCCGAGTGGATGACGTTATTTGTGACTGTTTTAGTAACTGAGCTATGTGAATATAAAAAGAAGTGGTGTGACATTAATCTAGCATATTTATTGCCATTCTTATATTTATGATACTCCATATTTCACCCCTTGTGTTTGAATGTTACCCTTGTTGGTAACGTGCAGGTAATCAGGAGGAGTAGTCTATAGCCTTTATTTCGAGTTGGAGTCCTTGCTCTGATACGTAGCACTTGGGGGGGGGGGGGAATTGGACGCTTGTTTTCCTTCTGTTATAATTTGAATTAAGTTGTTATTTGAGAAGTTGTTTCTGTTTTAAGTTGTGGGCAAGATACTATGTTTTCTTTAAATTTTAAAGACATTGGATTCGCTGCATAACTATTTATCAAAGTGAACTAGTTCAAAGACTAATTAACTGTCACAAGAGCATTTAAGATTATTTATGAGTTCATCTCAAAGTTTATGTGCTATGTATCTGTTACAAGAGCATTATGTTAATGTTTTAAGTGATTATGTAATGCCTCATGAGTGTTAAAATTTTTATCACTCTGATATTTGCAATACATATGCCGTTTAGAATTGGGGTTTGACAAAGGTCCCCCGTATGGACACTTGTTATTGTAGTGCCCCACTTTCCTGCACCTGTAACGCGTCACTGTTTTTCCCGAAGTCTTGTTTCCTGTCCCTCCGGTAGCATTATTCCCTTTCATCTTACTGTCAGACGTTCCCCCCTGGAGTGTCTTGCAGTTCACAGCTGGATGCCCCTCTCGGTTACACTTGAAGCATCTCGGTTTAATCACTGAGCACTTGTTATCAAAATGCCCAAACTTTCCGCAACGAAAACATGTCACATCTTTGTCACCAACTGGCTTCCCTCCGGTAACAGCAGTTGTTGGTTTGCACGCTCTTGAGATAAGTTCTCTTCTCTCGGAACGCTGATACGGCTTCCACTGATGGTAGCTCTCCCTTCCGTTGTAGCCTTGGGAACCTGACCTCATTGGTCCCCCAGCTCCTGTTCGGTTCATTCCACATTGCTGATACATTGCCGTCGCCATCAGTCGTTGGTGATGCTCACGTGCAGCCTCTTCAGCGCGCATGTAAGCGTCTTCCGCAGCCTGGTTCATCATTTCCTCGATCAGTGTAGCTATTGCCTCCGCCATCCGATTAGGGTCCACCATCCTATATCTCATCAAACGTCCAATTAGTACTAACCATAAGGTAGCACTAGACAAACCATTCAATATGATTAAGTAGTAACACAAACAATTAGAGCGAAAATCACTCTGCAGACAATCAATTTTCACTCTTTGCAGAGTTACACAACCTAGCACAGAAGACCTATTCCCCAAAGACTCCCAAAAGACTCGACTAAGCTCTGATACCACAATGTTACACCCCGATTTCCAGGTGTCACTTTAGTAACTCAAAAATAAACTTTACGCGGAAAACAGGTATTTTTTTTTCTTTTTAATAAAGCGATAGAAAAATAAAGACATAACCCAGCAAACCAAACTAACCGATGTACAACATATATAAACATGTACAGCCTCAGCTGCACTCCCACGTCATGCGCACTCGCAGTGACTCCAAAGTAGTGTGCCCGTAGGCAAATATATACAGATCCAGAAGTGTGAGCGAGAAAGTTATAATTACAATCCACTAGGAGAAAGTCGGCCTCAAAATGGCCTAAGCAAAGACCCCTACAGTCCGACTGACTCTATGTGATCCTTCCAGCAAGAGAACCACACAAAAAGCCATGCGTCGGGAACCTACCCTGTCCCAAAACAAAACGAATCAGAGCTCTACACAAAATATGACGCCTGCCTAACCTACCCTCCTAGTACCGCTCAAAGCTCCTCCTCCTCCTCCTCGTCGCTCCCAACGTAGTAGTCGACATCAGTGTCAGAGTCAGAGTCCAAGTCCACAGCGAACTGAAGTCGGCAAGTTGAAGCTCAGCTCCATGCGTTGTAGAACTCCCTTTGTCAAACGCCACGCTCGTCAGTCCGGTCCTCCATGACCCTTCCCCGGTACGTCGCCCGATGACCCACAAGATAGATCACCCAAGCGGTGGGGCATGCCGGTCAACCAACTCAAACCTAATCCCCCCCGAGGGAGAGACCATCGAAACCCAATCCGCCGTCGACATCTGGCAGCAGGCCGACCGCCCAAACACAAACATGAGACCAAAGCCAAGGCGCTAGGGTCAACGCACGGAATAAAGTAATTATACACTCAACATGTGATTGGGGTATAGATATATATGTTTATATATATATATATATATATATATGTATTAATAAATCCTAGCAAGTTATTGGCTCTAACAATGCTTCAATAATTCAAACAGCATACAATTCAAGTCAGAGTGAATGTATGCTTGAAATGCAATTCAATATGATCCGGATAGTTGTTTGGGATGGGCACCACGAGTCTGCACGACACAGGCCTAGTGCCGCCAACTCTGCTCGGGTGTCGCTTACAAACCCATGCATAGTCGGATCAACCCCAACCATCAAAGGTCGTGCCACTCTGCCCGCTATGCCGAAGATACACCCAGGTGTTCTTCGATGCAGGCAATTCCCCAACCTTCGTGAAGCTTTCCCGTTCTTCACCGAGGCCCAATCTTTCGATCGTACAAACCTCGAATGATGCATGATGCAATATGATTAGCCAAACATCGAATCGTCCTCACAACACAAGTGTCTAGCTTAAAACCCAAGAGTTTAGTGTCGGTCAATACAACACAAACTCCAACAACAAGAGTACTAGAGTACTCGGTGACCGCCCATCTTCACCGTGGATCGCATCCATGGTTTCCCCCAATTACCAAATAGCTACAAGACTTGTCGACATTTCCCCGTCTTTCGCAATCATAACCCATTTAAGTTCCCTAGGGTTTTATTCATTAATAAAAATGTTTCGAGTTGAATTAATCAAGTTATGAGTTTTATTCTTGAAGACTAAGTTCTCTAAGGTCTTTAGTTTCCAAGATTCTATTCATTCTAAGTTTGCCAAAATCCCACCAAATGTAACCCCCCGGGGAAAGTCTAAGTATATAAACGATAGCTAAGTCTCAAACCATGAGTTTGGACTTGCCTAGAGTTGTTCATCCAACCCGAAAGATAAAAAGGAATCTGTTCAGTGATTCTTCGCTCCGAAGTCGCATCAATACGCACAATTCAATACAACTTCAATATCATAAGTTATGAAAACAGTCATAACAATAAATCATCAACATAACCAATATCAAAATCATACATAAGTCGAATTTATCGACGCCTATCATGCAATCTTAGCTAATATGTAAGTTTCCCTAACCTCGAGTTGCTCCAGTCTCTTGGTCTAGGTTCTCCACACACAGTTGCTCAGTAGATCCCAAAGTTCCTTCAGCTGGATCACAAAATCCATACAAAATCGGAGAAAACAAAGCAGAAATCCATACAAAATCGATTAGCTCGATCACACACAACTAATTAACGATAGACAAAGCATTTAAAGCTTCAGAGTACAACAATCGAACACGAGAGGACAACTTTTCGCAAACGAAAAACTCCCCCCCCCCACTAAAACATGCTCTCGGCCACAATAGAGAAAAAAGGTTCCGGCGCTTTTTCTTCGATCTAATTTAATTACAAGGAAGTTTTAGGGTAAAACCAGGGTAAAGAAACTGTCGGAAAATTTTTAGAACAACCGGGTCAAAATACGGCTATTCAAGGGCGTTTTGGTCCAAAATAAAAGCTCAAAAACTCAAAGTTAAAACTTCGGAAAACAAATTTGATAGAAATGTTCCTAACGACATTTGTAGCAACTAATCCTAAAGGCACTAAGTCGGATTGCGACTTTTCGACATTAAAGTTTCAATATGTGCGCAAAAAGGGTTTTTACACAGTTTTTCAGATCTCTGACAACTCGATCAAAATTGGCGAATATCAGCGAGTGTTCTAGCTTGTTGGGCAAGTATAGAAGGTATCCCAACAGAAAAATCAGGAAAAACGGATAGTTTTACGAAAAGCTCGAAACTTTGAGCACAAAAATAGCTAAAGAAACGCAGTAGAAAGAACGATCAGATGTAAGAATCAAGCTAGTTACCTCGATACCTTGAAGTAGGGACAAACAACTCGAAGATCGGTCAAGTTTCGGCGAAATTCTCCTCTCCTCTTCTCCCCTTCAAACCCGCGGCCTCTATGGTTTAAATGGGTAAGATATTTTGATTTTTTTACTATTTATAGGAGAGTGAAATCGCGGGAAAATGAAAATTTCGCGATTCCGATTTTTGCAGCACGTTCATCGGTGAGTTCTAAGCGAGATTCTGGCGACAGAATTCCAGAACTCAAAAAAAATCTCTAGAATTAGGGAAAAACGATCCAAAAGCGGTACAAGTTTATTTGCCCCGAAAAACTACTTTTTGCTGTGAAGGTCAGACGACAAAACTTCGTTCTGGAGAAAGATGGGAAACGTCGAAAGAAATCTGGGTCTTACAGAGTTCCACTAGGCCGAGAATTTCCTCTTGTGCTGGTATGTGTTGGTAAAGGAAGAGAGGAACTAGGGAATGGATTCTAGTGAGAGGTTAAGGTGGTGTGATCCTCAAGTGGAAGTGTAGAAGAAGGAGAGGACCCTACTAGGCATAGAGACTTGTGATGTGCTTACGTATAATGGATTAGGTGAAGGCAAGGCTAGGAATGAATCCTAGGAGGTGACCTCATATGGGTATGGTTGTTCGAGTTTTATCCTTAGAAGGGTTGTAATAGGAGATTTTTCTTAGACGTGGGTAAGGAGTATAATTGAATCGAGTTCTTGTTGTTTAGACAAATGGATCTTAGAGTTAAGCGGATGATTTTGCTTGAGGAGTTTTGAAGAGGGGGAGGATCCGAAGTTTTACCGGTTAGGGTGTTTAGAAGTGAGCTAAGTCATGTTGCGTACAAGTGGAATTCGAAGAGTTGGGACTTGAGGATGCTTGGGTTTGAGATAAGGGAAGTAGATTATGGATTCTCGAATAAGGATTTGAATTTTGGGAGGTTTTGATTACTAGATTATTAGTGACGAGATAGGTTTTGAATCTTTGGACTGTGGAGGTTTAGGCCGATTTAAAAGATTTTTGGGACTTATGCCAATTTACCGGATTACTGAATTGTGAATTGATTGAGTTGTGACAGAAGATTAGAGGATGGATGTAACGCCCCGATTTCTCGAGTGTCACACAGTAACCAATTTTTCACAAAAATTTTCGCCGATTCATTTATTACTCTTGAATAGGTGATAAAGATCATTTTCACTTTTGAAAGCTCTTGAATACCATTGTTAGAAATCACATTAGTGTTTTCCGATTCATAGCATAACCATAAACACGGGTTAATGAAATACGTTTTGCGCTACTCTCATAAACGGATAGAACATCAACTGTTATAAAATCAACTGCAAGTAAATAAAGAAAACCGTGTCCACACCCACGTATGGAAAAACCACGGCGGAAGTAAACAGTTTACATCAGTTACTCAAGTTCTCATAAAACTCAACAAAATAAAATGAAGTTCGAAAAGAACGCTCGCTCATAGGGTTCCCAGTCCAGTCATCAGTGTCACGGTCGCTCGGCAGGTTCATCCTTTGGCTTCTCATCTTCTACCACCCGTCTTCTCTTTTTGGATCTCGGCCCCACCAAGTTGTTGTGTATAAATCTGGCGCCTCCACATAGCGTCGTCGTCCCGTAACCGATGCGTCAGACCCGTCTTGGGGCACAAACTCAGCAGGTGTCTCGGGCTTAGTCTCAGCAGGTGTCTCCCCGACTCCCTCGACCGTAGGTAGAAGGAACCTAGGAGGTGGATAGGGCATGTCAAGGATACCCCCTTCAACCGTGCGAACCTCCACTATATTGCCGTCCCGGTCCATCCCTATAAAGCTAACATCCCCGACATAAACTCTTCGGATCCCGGAGGAGTCGGCTCTCCAGGCCCGATCGTCTAGCTCCCCATCAAGTCTCAGCATCCAGCGATGCACGAACGTCGTTTTCGTCGACGCCATCTACCCCCCCCCCAAATAAACACATAAACAAACAGCAAGGGTCAGGTCTAAAAGAAAACACATAATACAATAGATATAATGAAGCAACTTCCAAAATTAGAATAATTATCTCTTTCACATTAGGGTTTAAGATGTTAGTTAGTCATCTATCGGTTCCTCACTTCACACAACCCACCAAACCTGCCATGGCCATCTTCGTGCTTCCGCAGAGGCACGGTTATCACGGTGACCGCAGTCAACCAAATCACGTGGAGCCGCAATGATCCACAAAAGTTCACGGTGACCGCAGTCAACCAAATCACGTGAGCCACACCGGCCCACGAAGTTCACGGGTGACCGCAGTCGACCCAAAAAATCTCCCTCGCGTGCAAGGTACCATCGTTCTCATGGTCCATAGTCTCACTAAACCTGTGTCCAAAAGTTTATTCACAACATCTTGCAAGCGAGTCAAATCACTTCTTAAGATTAAGGCTCTAGGTCAAGTCAACTTATGTCTTTTACTTACTCATCTCAAGGTTTACACTTCCACAAACACAATTAAATTCTCAAGGGTAACATGGGAATTACGGCTAGGTGAGCGACCCATATCACTAAACAATCACAACCACACATAACTTACTTAACAAGTTACCTAGGAACGTTCACCATGGCTTGTGTAACAAACAAAGGAAAGGAATCACCAAAACCCCCACGAAATAGGGCTTGGCCGAGGCCTTCAAAGGCCCCTAGGGTTTTCAAGTAAAATTTTTCTTCCATTCCCTTTATTCACACATCCATGGGACATTCCCAAATAACCAATCATTCCATAAAAACTCAGCACTTTTCACCACAGCTCATATCCATAATATAATAAGAACTCTTCAAGACAACTTGACAAAGTGCACATCATCATGGCATCAAGATCTCAACACCTAATCAACACAAATATCATTTAGAAATTAGGAAACAAGGCGTCATGAGGCTTATGCATCGAAATAAAGGAAAACAAGGCCACAAAACCCTCAAGTAGGGCTCGGCCAACCAAGGGAGAGTCCTTGGGGTTTTCAAAAATTTTCTTTTCCTTTCCTTTGATCATAAACATCATAGAACAGCCCCCAAAGGTACTTTGCTCACATGAAAATTCATAATTCAATCACATCTCCAACAACATGTTATAGCAATGTAATTCGCATAGCAATTTTGGCAAGTAAGCATTTGATTATCTCAAGGCATCAAGAACCATATCACATATGATGATTAGAGAGTAGCAAAGCATAGTATCACGCATGAAAAATACAGCAACAACCTCTTAACAAACTTCTCAGCAAACCAAACATAACCATATTTTCCTTCATAGCAAAGTTCATAGATTTTCAAGAAAACTCATGAAATCATTCCTAATCTACCCAAAGGATCCTAAGACCAGCCCTTACCTTGGGTTAATGGTCTGAAAAGGAAGAAAAGATGAAGATTCAAGATCAAAAGGCTTGCTGTCCCCGTCCTTCTTCTCCCCCTCTACGCGGCTCCCTTTCCTCTCGCAGCTCCTCCTTCACGCGCAAGGTGTTATGGGTGGTGATGGTGGCCGGCGGTGGCTTGGATGGTGGTGGTGCTTGGAGCAAGATAGTAGAAGGAGATGATGGTGTGTTTACGTGAAAAGTATGAGACTTAGCTTCTGTTTTTCTGAAGTCTGAAAGAAAGAAAGAAAAATTGGTTTTTCTCTCCCTTTTACTTACAAAACCGGCGGCCAAGGGGAAAAAGTGGGTTAGGGTTGTGGTTTTTGGGTTTAATGCTGGTTTAGGTCAGAGGGAACAGGGTTTAATTGGTATTAATCACTCATTACTTCAGAAAAGTCAAAATCTTCCTCCCTTTTCTCCTTGCAAGGCCGCGGCATCACCACTAATGGGCTAGGATTTTCATAACCCTAGCTCCTTCTTTCTCATCCAAGTCACTTGGCCCACTTAGCCTCTTCTTAATCTCCTGATCATGATCTCACAAGCCCACTAACCAACCCAAATAACACATTAAACAAGGCTTTAGCCCAAAGTTTTAAGTTAGAGCTCGTAAGGTCTGGACAGCTGGACCTTTTCACACTAAAACGGGGATATCTGAAGCTACAGATATCGGATGGACTCCAAACCACTTGGAGAATTTTCTAGACTTGAAGGGCTACAACTCTCATGAAGGAAGTTTTCCCAAATGAAGTCGTTAAGACCCTCTAAAAATTCACACAAGTTGACAGTTCTAATCTGCCAGTTATCAAACATTAGCTAAAACTTCAATTTTATTCAAACTTTCATAAAATTGTTCCAAATTGAACTTAGGGCCTTACAATGGAGTTTCATTTTAGGATTGAGATCTCGGGTTGAGAAGTTTAGGGCTTCCGTTATAAGTAATTGGTTATAGGGGATTAAGATTTGAATACATGGAAGTTCGATGAATGGCTATAGTCGAGTGATTAATTGCGGGCAAGGGCTTATGTTTAGAAGGTTGAATGGGGTAAGTGAATATTTGAAACCTCTTTTGTTTGAGTTCGAGTTTTGGTGTAGAATCCTTTATACGACTTAAGCGAATTTCTGAGTTGTCGTTCGGTGTTGTCCTTGATTGTCCGTGAAAATAGTACCTAAGTATAGAAGTTGATGACGAAGGAATTGTACAGTTGGTTGTGAGATCCTTAATTGATTAGTTCACACGATTGCTCCAAGTAGAGAGAGACTAAGTCGAGGGATTCAATGTTTGGTTGTGTGAAATCCGAGGGGAAATTGTTAGAGGATGAATAGTTTAGAAGATTCGATTTCGAGTTAAGTGTATTCCTTTGTGATAAGAGGAGTGAGAAAGTTGGCATTAATTGTTTTTGATTGTTAGAGAGTGGAAAATTAGTTGGGGATTAAGTTCTTGATGTTTATGGAAGAGGATGTGGAGTTAAGAAATGGATTCACGTTAGAAGTTGATAGGTGAGGGGATAACAGAGATTTGGACTTGAGAACGGTTTAAATCATAGGGCTCGAGGAATCTTCCCATAAGTACGAGAGACTTAGGGTCGAGCGAAGTGTGATAAAATACAAGGGATGGATCTTAGTTGAATACCTCGAGTGCGTAGGACAATATTGTTGGTTTTGAGGCACTAGTATCATCGTTACACATAGGATCGTTGTGTCGTGGTGGATTGGGGACGTCAAGGTTGTCCGCCAATCAACTTTGTGCCGAACTGTGTGGGTTGTGAGCCGAACTGTGTGGGCTAAGTGCCGGACTGTGTGGGCTGTGAGCCGAGCTGTGTGGGCAGTGTGCCGACTGTGTGGGCTAAGTGCCGCACTGTGTGGGTTGTGAGCCGAACTGTGTGGGCCATGTGTTGATTGTGTGGGATAAGTGCCGAACTGTGTGGGCTGTGAGCAAAACTGTGTGGGCCGTGTGCCGACTGTGTGGGCTAAGTGCCGAACTGTGTGGGCTGTCAGCCGAACTGTGTGGGCCGTGTGCCGACTGTGTGGGCTATGAGCCGAACTGTGTGGACTATGTGGGCTTTGAGCTGACTGTGTGGGTTGTGAGCTGTGACCTGATAGACCAAGTCGTTGGTTGGACCAAGGTGGTGGATGGAGCAACCGTGCAAGTAATTTAGCTAAAGTGTTATCGAGAGTTAGGTGCAGATGATCCTTGAGGTGGAATAGTATAGAGTGCGGTAGACAGAGCTACCTTACGACTTGTAGTTTCGAGGACGAAACTAATTTAAGGGGGATAGAAATGTAAGACCCGTGAAAGTTTAAGAGAAATAAACTCGGTCAATTTCTCGGTTTAGTGCTTTAATGCTCGGTTAATGTGATCTTTTTGGGTGTGACCTTGTATTATGAATTTTATCTAATGAAAGTAATATTTTGATTATTAATATCGAAGTTGTTTTCCAAGTGTTTCATTCTTCGTTCATCGGAGGATTCGGCTGCACTACGGAAAACGGTCGAACCGACGCGTTTCGCCTAGAGCACCTTTTGTCATCGGATTATTTTTCGAGTGTGAAATAAATATTTTCCTTATCATTACGATGATCCACGCGCAATTTCGAGAATTTCGACTGTAATCTCGATATAAGGTCAAAAATCTCGCCTGGTAGTGTTTTCGGCTCGAAAACGAGTCGAGTTCTATTCGTAAACGAGCCAAATCACGAAATTGGCCAGAAAATATCTGATTGTGAGGTTGCATGTTCAGATTTGGAGTGCTGGAGGGAAAGGCTAATAGGATAGGCTCATGAACCAAGACAAAAAGGCTAGTAGAATGATGACTTTGCCAAAGTAGTGTGCATGGGAAAACGGACCAAAACCACAAGCACAAGCCATCATTTGACCTTGGGAGCTGTCCATATTCTTATCATAGAAGCTTCCCATCAGATTTCTGAACCAAAGTAAAGGAAATGAGAGGACTTTAGAGAGATAAGTGAGAGAGAGTGAACATCATCTTCATCCTATTTTCATCTTTCTTACCCAAAAAAACTGAAATCTTCATCATCTCTAAACACCACCAAGAAATCATCTTTTGTCTTCCATTCCTTCACAAAAGAGTTAGCATTCAAGGTGAGGATCATGGTGATGGTTTCCAAATTTAAAAAGGAGCTATCTTTCTCTTCATCTTTTCTAAAAACTGAGTTGTTGTTGTTGTGTGCTTGTGGTGAGTTTGTGAACCCCTTGGCTTCTTGTTTGTGAAAAGAGTTTTGGAAAAAGGTTGAAGCTTGATGTTAAAGCTTCAATCTCTTGTGTTTTGAACCTTAGATTTCGGAAATGGAGAGCTAAGGAAGAAAATTACTCATCATAAAACCTTTTCTTGTTCAAAAGGTTAAATCTTGATTTTTTAATGTTCTCATGAAGTAAAGACTTCAAGAGTAGGTTTCCAAGCTTGTTTCTTAAAAGCCTTGAGGCTAAAAGTTCAGTTTTTAACCCTCAAAGATCATTCCAAGTGTTGTTTCAAACTCAAAGTTCAGTTTTTGGATTGCTATTTCAATACAGTTTTGAATTTTTATTTCACCCCTTTTCTGCTGCCGAGTAAGCTGGACAGATCGTATTGTTTTGGGCATAAATCCTTGGATATGAGTCCAAATCGGGTGAAACCAATTTTATTTGAAAACTAACTTAAAGTTCTTAAATATTTGAAAGTTTCACAATTTTTAGATTGCTAGTTTAATACAGTTTTCAATTTTAATTCTACCATTTTCTGCTGTTTTGTTGCCCCGAATTAAATGCATGATATACATGAAGTTATGAGTTAAGAATGCTTGATTAACATGAGAAATTGCTTATGAATATGATGAATGATAACATGCTTAAGTGCCTTGATGTTGAGAACATGATTACTTGTTGAGAACATGCTTACTTGTTGAGTACATGACTACTTGTTGAGCATGACATGGTGAACTCTTAGGATGTTTATGATGAATGTAAGTCTTGAATCATGTTCCTATGATGCATGATATAGTATGCCCTGATATTTATCGAATGATATGCGTTGTATGGGCGATGTTGATCGAATGTGGAACCTACGATGGTTGGGCTAAACCGAGTTGATGATGTTGTTGTGCTTGTGGTGAGCTTGTGATCTTCTTGGCTTGATGCATGTGAAAAGTGTTTTGAAAAAGGTTGAAGCTTGATGTTAGGGCTTCATTCTCTTGTGTTCTGAACCTTAGATTTCGCTAATGGAGAGCCAAGGAAGAAAAATACTCATCATAAAACCTTTTATTGTTCAAAAGGTTGAATCTTGAAGTTTTAATGTTCTCATGAAGTAAAGACTTCAAGAGTAGGTTTCCAAGCTTGTTTCTTAAAAGCCTTGAGGCTAAAAGTTCAGTTTTTAACCCTCAAAGATCATTCCAAGTTTTGTTTCAAACTCAAAACCCATGAACTCTTAAGACTAAGTTCATTCATGAGAAGTGCTAGACTTAGTTAAGAGTGTGTGTGACTTTTATTTGATTTTGATGAATGATGGTTGTGTGCATTGTGTGCTTGTGTGAAGGTGAAGAACACCTTGTTCATTCCATTACAAGGAGCTAAAGGCTAGGTAGGAAATCAGACTAGAGAAGTTAAGGAGAAAGCCAACGATCGAGGTAAGGGCACTTCGGGTCTTGGACTTTAGCGTGCAAAATTGCTTGCTAGGAAATGCATGAGACTTGTATGATGGTGTTGAACATGTTAAGACCTTAAAGAACTAATGGAAATGAGCTTGATATGATGCATGAACTTTATAACCATGTTAGGAACTAAAATGTTAAGACTTGGACAAAAAGAATTGAATGAAACTTGCAATATTTAGAGGAACCTTGATCTGGCCGAGTAAGTTGGACAGTTCATAATGTTTTGGGCATAACTCCTTGGATATGAGTCCAATTTGTGTGAAACCAATTTTATTTGAACGATAACTTAAAGGGCTTCAATCTTTCAAAGTTTCATAATTTTTGGATTGCTATTTGAATACAGTTTTGAATTTTTATTTCACCCCTTTTCTGCTGCCGAGTAAGCTGGACAGTTCGTATTGTTTTGGGCATACTTCCTTGGATATGAGTCCAAATTGTGTGAAACCACTTTTATTTGAAAGCTAACTTAAAGTTATTAAATCTGTGAAAGTTTCATAATTTTTAGGTTTCTATTTTAATACAGTTTTCAATTTTAATTCTACCATTTTCTGCCGTTTTCTTGCCCTGAATTATATGCATGATATACATGAAGTTTATGAGTTAAGAATGCTTGATTACCATGAGAAATTGTTTAGGAACATGATGAATGATAACATGCTTAGGTGTCTTGATGTTTGAGAACATGATTACTTGTTGAGAACATGTTTACTTGTTGAGTACATGACTACTTGTTGAATATGATATGATGAACTCTTAGGATGTTTATGATGAATGTAAGTCTTGAATTATGTTCCCACGATGCACGACATAGTATTCCCTAATAATTATCGAATGAAATGGGTTGTGTCCTCGATGTTGATTATTGAAAATCGAATGTGGAACCTAAGATGGTTGGGCTACCGTGGCGACGGATAGCTGGTGACACCTATGAGTTGGTGATCCCGACCACTCATGTGGAGGTGTGGTGAAGTCGTCATTGAATGACAAAAGACTATAACTACGTTGTATGACTAATCATGAAGCATAGCATTGCATAGTCTAAGGGTACTGCTGGAATGGGTACCGTGAGTTGGTTACTGATGATTGCTGGATGGATCATTAGAATAAGTGGCAATTGACTGCTGGATGGGTCTTTGTCCCGCCTGCCTGGTATGAAGTTGGCGTTTATCCGGATCATGGTGTGCATTGAGCATTGAGCATATAGCATACGCTAACAATATAGAGACACATAGGTTCCCTTGAACGTCGTTGACGTAAGAACATTGGTTGTTGTCTTGTGGCTTGTGTTAGACGATTGAATTTCCCTATAAGGTGCAACGTGTGGTTGTGGGCCTTGTGCCTTGCTTGTTGAAGTGTTTTCCTTATCTTATGCTACATCTAGAATTCCTTAGGGATGTATTAGTAAGCCGTTTGGTAAGATTCTTGATAGGTGATCATATATGTGAATATGCATGCTCTTACTTGCTCGTATGTGTGCACGTCCTAATTATGGCCTTGTGGTATAAGAAGTTGACCCTTGCACCTTTTCTCTGTTATAAATGTTTGACGACGCCGCTCTAAAGGATGAGCAAGAGACCGATGGACGCATGCGAGGAGACGCCGCAAGGAAATGATGTGACGACGAGCTACCGATTCAGAGATTAGCAGTGTGGAGATTGCGGGGAGCTCGATGGGCATATGAGGATTTCAAGAACAATGAAGAAATATTGCTAAGAAATTGGTTAGAATGGATTCAAGAATATCAGCAAAGTTTCTTAACTTCTTTCTTCTATCTTCAGTCCTTATATACTCCAAGGCGTTTGATGTAGCCGTTGCTAGGGTTTTGCCCGTTGGAGTGGCAATCTTGTAATATCAGTCTGCTAGACTGAACGAGGTAGGTGGCGGGCAGGCTATTGTAAGATCAAGTTTTGATCTAGTAGTACAACTCTATGTTTTGATGATTACAGGTTAACCTTTTGATATGAACAATTATGGTACTCTAACGTGTTTTTCTGAGTGTGCTACTTACAGGCTCTGACCTCAATTCAATCCCACACAAATCAGAAGCACTGTGCATAAAGAGTGACCCAAGCAACGCTTTCGCATTGACCATGTTCAATATGAATAGTGGAAAAGCTTCAGAAGTTCTGAAGCTACACAAACTCTGATGTGGACTCAGTCACTAGAAGCTCTGAAGATCCAGAAGTTCTGATAACCAAGAAACACTGAAGGTTCAGATGTTCTGATGGTGTAGAAGACTCTGAAGATACAGAAGCTGAATAGTGGAAACTCTGAAGTCCAGAAGCAAGAAACTCTGAAGACCATGTACTTCCCTCTGAGTTCAGAATCAGAAGATACAACGGTCAGAGGATCTGTGCTTTCCCTCTGACTCTGATCAACTGGCTTCACAAGTTCCAACATGAAGCATTCCCCTGATCAGAAGTCTCCTAGGTTTAAAGGTCAAGTCGCTATCCAAGTACAAAAGCATATGTACCTTCCTGACGACCTACCTAACATCCTCAGCCACAGCAGAAGCTGGAATTTCCAGAACTGCCCTCCAACGGTAGCATTTCCATGCAACGTTCAACCCTAATCCTTGGAGTATAAATAGTGACTGAAGATTGAAAGAAGCGGCTAAAAGCATTCACACACACGCAAGAAATATTCAAATCCTTCTAAGCTTTCTTTCATCCTGAATTTCATTGTGTTTACTATAAGCTTTTTAGAAGCAATTTCTTTGTAAACAAGAACTTCATATACAGTTGTATAGTTTTCCTTTAGGAGATCAAGGTTGATCGGATCCTAGAGAAGACTAAGAGAGTGAATCTTAGTGTGAGCTAAGTCAGTGTATTGTTAGTCACTTGTAGGTTTCAAGTGCAGTTGTAATACATACCTGATTAGTGGATTGCCTTCATTCTAAGAAGGAAGAAATCACCTTAACAAATCTTTAAGGTGGAAGTTTTATCTTGAAAACGTTATTCAAACCCCCCCCCCTTTCTACCGTTTTTCATACCTTCAATTGGTATCAGAGCGCAAGTTTTGATTACCACACCTAACAGTGTTCAGTGATCCGGGCCGGTGTGAAAAACAATGGCTACCACCAGTGAAACACAGAAAGATGGATACAACGCAAAGCCTCCTATGTTCGACGGTCAAAGGTTCGAGTATTGGAAAGATAGACTCAAAAGTTTCTTTCTGGGTTTTGATGCAGATCTCTGGGATATTATTGTGGATGGCTACGAGCGTCCAGTTGATGCAGATGGCAAGAAGATCCCAAGGTCAGAGATGACTGCAGATCAAAAGAAGCTGTACTCACAACATCACAAAGCAAGAGCAATTCTTCTAAGTGTTATTTCTTATGAAGAGTACCAGAAGATTACAGATCGTGAGTTTGCAAAAGGCATTTTTGAATCTCTGAAGATGTCTCAAGAAGGAAACAAGAAAGTCAAAGAATCAAAGGCATTGTCTTTGATCCAAAAATATGAATCCTTCATCATGGAGCCAAATGAGTCCATTGAAGAAATGTTCTCCAGATTTCAGTTGCTTGTAGCTGGCATACGACCTCTCAACAAGAGCTACACAACAAAAGATCATGTCATAAGGGTCATCAGGTGTCTTCCTGAAAGCTGGATGCCTCTAGTGACATCAATTGAGCTCACAAGAGATGTCGAGAATATGAGTTTAGAAGAACTCATCAGCATTTTGAAATGCCATGAGGTGAAGCGTTCTGAGATGCAAGATCTGAGGAAAAAGTCTATAGCCTTGAAATCCAAATTTGAAAAGGCTAAGGCTGAGAAGTCAAAGGCTCTCCAAGCTGAAGCAGAAGAATCTGAAGAAGCATCAGAAGATTCTGATGAAGATGAGCTGACTCTGATCTCCAAGAGACTCAACCGCATCTGGAAGCACAGGCAGAGCAAGTACAAAGGCTCTGGAAAGGCAAAAGGAAAGTCTGAATCCTCAGGACAGAAGAAGTCCTCACTTAAGGAAGTCACATGCTTTGAGTGCAAAGAATCAGGGCACTACAAAAGTGATTGTCCAAAGTTGAAGAAGGACAAGAAGCCAAAGAAGCACTTCAAGACGAAGAAGAGTCTGATGGTAACATTTGATGACTCAGAGTCAGAGGATGTTGACTCTGATGGTGAAGTCCAAGGACTCATGGCTATTGCCAAAGACAAAGGAGCAGAGTCAAAGGAAGCTGTTGACTCTGACTCAAAATCAGAAGGAGATCTTAACTCAGACGATGAAAATGAGGTATTCGCTTCTTTCTCTACCTCTGAACTGAAACATGCCTTGTCTGATATCATGGATAAGTATAACTCTTTATTGTCTAAGCATAAGAAGTTGAAAAAGAACTTATCTGCTGTTTCTCAGACTCCTTCTGAACATGAGAAAATTATTTCTGATTTGAAAAATGATAATCATGCTTTGATCAATTCTAACTCTGTGCTTAAGAACCAAATCGCTAAGTTAGAAGAAATAGCTGCTTGTGATGCCTCTGATTGTAGAAACGAATCTAAGTATGAAAAGTCTTTTCAAAGATTCCTAGCTAAGAGCATAGATAGAAGCTTGATGGCTTCAATGATCTATGGCGTAAGCAGAAATGGAATGCATGGCATTGGCTATTCTAAACCAATTAGAAATGAGCCCTCTGTGTCTAAAGCTAAATCTTTGTATGAATGCTTTGTTCCCTCTGGTACCATATTGCCTGATCCTTTACCTGCTGAAGTTGCAAAACCCCCTCTCAAAAAGGGATCTTTCTCTATGTCTAAATATCATGCAAAAATTCCTTTATATTATCATGTTGAGAAACCCAAGGTGATCAGAACCTCTGGGGTAACTAACAAGAGAGGACCCAGAAAATGGGTACCTAAGGATAAAATTATCTATGTTGCAGATGTCCTTGATAGCTCCACTGAAACACCAATCATGGTATCTGGACAGTGGATGCTCGCGTCACATGACGGGAGAAAGGCGTATGTTCCAAGAGCTAAAACTTAAGCCTGGAGGCGAAGTTGGCTTTGGAGGAAATGAAAAGGGTAAAATTGTTGGTACTGGTACTATTTGTGTAGATAGTAATCCATGCATTGATAATGTGTTATTGGTAGACGGCTTAACTCATAACTTATTGTCTATAAGTCAATTAGCTGACAAGGGTTATGATGTTATATTCAATCAAAAGTCCTGCCGGGCTGTAAGTCAGATTGATGGCTCTGTTCTCTTTAACAGCAAGAGGAAGAACAACATTTATAAGATCAGATTATCTGAGTTGGAGGCTCAGAATGTGAAGTGCCTACTTTCTGTTAATGAAGAGCAGTGGGTATGGCATAGACGGTTAGGGCATGCCAGTATGAGAAAGATTTCTCAGCTGAGCAAGCTAAACCTTGTCAGGGGCTTACCCAATCTGAAGTTCGCTTCAGACGCTCTTTGTGAAGCATGTCAGAAAGGCAAATTCACTAAAGTCCCTTTCAAGGCAAAGAATGTTGTCTCAACCTCAAGGCCGTTGGAACTTCTGCATATCGACCTTTTTGGACCAGTGAAAACTGAGTCTATAGGTGGCAAGAGATATGGGATGGTTATCGTTGATGACTATAGCCGCTGGACGTGGGTAAAGTTTCTAACCCGCAAGGATGAGTCTCATGCTGTGTTCTCTACCTTCATAGCCCAAGTGCAAAACGAGAAGGCTTGTATGATTGTGCGTGTCAGAAGTGACCATGGTGGAGAGTTTGAGAACGACAAGTTTGAGAGTCTGTTTGATTCCTATGGAATTGCACATGATTTCTCTTGTCCCAGAACTCCTCAACAAAATGGTGTTGTTGAGAGGAAGAACAGAACTCTTCAGGAGATGGCCAGAACCATGCTCCAAGAAACTGGCATGGCTAAGCACTTTTGGGCAGAGGCAGTAAATACAGCATGTTACATTCAGAACAGAATCTCTGTGAGACCAATTCTGAATAAGACTCCCTATGAATTGTGGAAGAACATAAAACCCAACATTTCTTACTTTCATCCTTTTGGTTGTGTTTGTTATGTTCTTAATACTAAGGATAGAGTGCATAAATTTGATGCTAAGTCTTCTAAATGTCTATTACTTGGTTACTCTGAAAGATCTAAAGGTTTTAGATTTTATAATACTGATGCTAAGACTATTGAAGAGTCTATTCATGTTAGATTTGACGATAAGCTTGACTCTGACCAGTCAAAGCTAGTTGAGAAGTTTGCAGATATGAGCATAAATGTTTCTGACAAAGGCAAAGCTCCAGAGGAAGCTGAGCCAGAGGAAGATGAACCAGAAGAAGAAGCTGGTCCCTCTGATTCACAAACTCTGAAGAAGAGCAGAATCACTGCAGCTCATCCTAAGGAATTGATTCTGGGCAACAAAGACGAACTAGTCAGAACCAGATCAGCCTTCAGACCCTCTGAAGAGACCTTGCTTAGTCTGAAAGGATTGGTGTCCTTAATTGAACCCAAGTCCATAGATGAAGCTCTTCGGGATAAGGATTGGATTCTGGCCATGGAAGAAGAATTGAATCAATTCTCCAAGAACGATGTTTGGAGCTTAGTAAAGAAGCCTGAGAGTGTCCATGTAATTGGAACAAAATGGGTGTTCAGAAACAAGTTGAATGAGAAAGGAGATGTAGTCAGAAACAAGGCGAGGCTAGTTGCTCAAGGCTACAGCCAGCAGGAAGGAATAGACTACACTGAAACATTTGCTCCAGTAGCAAGACTAGAAGCAATCAGACTGTTGATCTCTTTCTCAGTAAATCACAACATAGGTCTTCATCAGATGGACGTTAAGAGTGCCTTCCTAAATGGTTATATTTGAGAGGAAGTCTATGTTCATCAACCCCCAGGTTTTGAAGATGAGAAGAAGCCAGACCATGTGTTCAAATTGAAGAAATCACTCTATGGTCTGAAGCAAGCTCCCAGAGCATGGTATGAGAGACTCAGCTCATTCCTCCTGGAGAATGAGTTTGTAAGGGGTAAAGTAGATACAACTCTCTTTTGCAAAACTTATAAAGATGATATCTTAATTGTGCAAATCTATGTTGATGATATTATATTTGGTTCTGCTAATCAATCTCTATGCAAAGAATTTTCTAAGATGATGCAGGCTGAATTTGAGATGAGTATGATGGGAGAACTCAAGTACTTTCTGGGAATACAAGTTGATCAAACACCAGAAGGAACGTATATCCATCAGAGCAAGTACACTAAAGAACTTCTGAAGAAGTTCAATATGCTGGAATCTACAGTGGCCAAGACTCCAATGCATCCTACATGCATTCTGGAGAAAGAAGATGCAAGTGGTAAAGTTTGTCAGAAGCTTTATCGTGGTATGATAGGTTCACTTCTATATTTAACTGCATCTAGGCCAGATATATTATTTAGTGTTCACTTATGTGCTCGTTTCCAATCAGATCCAAGGAAAACCCACTTAACTGCTGTTAAGAGGATCCTAAGGTATCTGAAAGGCTCCACTAACCTTGGCTTGATGTATAAGAAAACATCAGAGTATAAGCTTTCAGGTTATTGTGATGCTGATTATGCTGGAGATAGAACAGAGAGAAAAAGTACTTCTGGAAATTGTCAATTTCTGGGAAGCAATTTAGTCTCATGGGCAAGCAAGAGGCAATCAACCATTGCACTATCCACTGCAGAGGCAGAATATATCTCAGCAGCAATTTGCAGCACCCAGATGCTCTGGATGAAACATCAGCTGGAGGATTATCAAATCCTTGAGAGCAATATCCCAATCTATTGTGATAACACTGCTGCAATATCTTTGAGTAAGAATCGTATCTTACATTCAAGGGCAAAGCACATTGAGGTAAAGTATCACTTTATTAGAGATTATGTACAAAAGGGCGTACTTCTTCTGAAGTTTGTTGATACTGACCATCAATGGGCAGATATCTTTACAAAGCCCTTAGCAGAGGATAGATTTAATTTTATTCTGAAAAATCTGAATATGGACTTTTGTCCAGAGTGAAGATGGATCAGAACCTCTGACTATGATACTTCTTGATCAGAAGATGTCTAGTCCAGAAGGTAACTCCATCAGAGTGTATGTACCCATTGGTGCTGACTCTGAAGCTGAGACAGTGACACGTGTGTCAGTATCTCTGATGCATAGTTCCTTGTGCCCCTGTGACAGTCTGTCATGATAAGTGTAGATGTGCTTCTCTCCTGCGTGTGATATGTGTATTTACTGTTACTATCATGTCTTTAATTTTTAACCGTTGATCTTAAAATGCTTTTTGAATCAACAACGGTTATTTGATAAAACTCACTATACACACACGATCTCCTACACTTTCGGTTTTTACTCTCTCTCTCTTCTGTATTTTCAAAAACCGCTTACCCACGATCTATCTCTCGCTCTCTCTTCATCTTTCAACTTCATCTTCTACCCAAAACCTTCAACCACTCCAAAATGGTGAGACAAACCAGAAGAGATACTGGAGATGCAACCTAGTTCCCTCATATGGTAGTGGGTCAAGCTACAGGCCAAATGGGTCCTGAAGCTTCTGCTCAAGGTCAAGCTCAAGAGCAAGTTATTCCGATTGCAGAACGGGGTTGTGCCGTTCATTGTGTGTATGCTCCTGAGGAACTTCAAGTATTGGCAGAATGGAGATTCGACCTCGACAATCTTGGTACAAATGGGTATGATCTTCGTCCTGAAGTCCGTGTTCAAGGCTGGGAAAATTACTTCAACAGGCTTCGAGGACCGGTGTACGACAAGTTGATCACGGAATTCTGGAAACACGCTGACTGCGATGACACTCAGGTGGTATCCTACATTCTTGGAAGGAGGATCATAATTACAGAGAAGTCATTTGTGAACCTACTGGGTGCAGAGACTGCACATGGGTATCGATTTCAACTCACTTAATCGAAGCTGAAACCCAAGACGAAGGATGAGACCAACAAGGCCCTATACACCACATACAAACCGGGCAAGACTGACTACAAGGTGCTGGATCTTCATCCCAAACTCAGAATCTGGCACAAGATTCTGCTCAACTGTATCAACTAGAGACCAAAGGGAAGTTCCCCAGATTACATCAATTTCAGCCAGAAGGCGATGCTGTTCTTCATCCAAGCCAAGCAAAAGATCTGCCTTCCCTATTTCCTGTTCTCTTACTTGAAGGAGTGTATCAGAAAGTCCAGAACTACTGCCTCCATCAAGTCAGCAATCAAGTATATCCCTTTTGGGAGATTGCTCTCAGATCTCTTCATTGAGAGCAACCTGGTGCAAGATCTGATCAATGTTGGATGCGTAGAGGATCTGACCACCATTGTCAGTGATGTCTTCACTGCAAATTCTCTGAAGAAGATGGGTCTGGTCCAGAAGAAAATTGCCCCAGCTCATGAAGACACATCTTCTGAAATCAGAAAGAGAAGGGTGCCTCTGAATGACTACCCTCTGTAACACCCCGATTTCCAGGTGTCACTTTAGTAACCAAAAATAGACTTTACGCTGAAAACAGGTAATTTTTTCGTTTGATACCTTTTAAATCAAGCAATAGAAAATAAAGACAAAACCCAACCAACACACAAATATTTACACATGTACAGCCTCAGCTGCACTCCCATGTCACGCGCACTCGCAGTGACTCCAAAGTAGTGTGCCCGTAGGCAAATAGTTACAGATCCAGAAGTGTGAGTGAAAAGGTTATAATTACAATCCACTGGGAGAAAGTCGGCCTCAAAATGGCCTAAGCAAAGACCCCTATAGTCCGACTGACTCACTGTGATCCCTCAATAAGAGAACCACACAAAAGCCATGCGTCGGGAACCTACCCCGTCCCAAAAGCAAAACGAATCAGAGCTCTACACAAATATGACGCCTGCCTAACTCTACCAACCCATAACTGCTCACACATCCGAGTCCTCGGCGAACTGAAGACGGCAAGTTGAAGCTCAGCTCCATGCGTCGTAGAACTTCTTTCGTCAGATGTTCACACTCGTCAGTCCGGTCCTCCATGACCCTTCCCCGGTACGTCGCTCGATGACCCACAACATCGATCACCCAAGCGGTGGGGGCATCCCGATCCACAAGCTCATATCTGATCCCCCCCGAGGGAGAGACCATCGAACACCAGTCGGCCATCGACATCTGGCAGCAGGCCGACCGCCCAAACACAAACATACAAACAAAGCCAAGGCGCTAGGGTCAACTCACAGCAATAAGTAGATATACACTCAACATGTGATATGGGGTATAGATATATGTTGATATATATACATATAAACAATCCTAGCATGTTATGGCTCTAACATTGCTTCAATAAACAAACAGCACACAATCTCAGTCAGCATGAATGTATGCGTGAAATGCACAATATGTATCCGGATTTGTGACGCGTTCCCGTTCGCCACAAGTGAAGCATTTTCACTATGGATGGACCATTCCCGTTATCCATCCTGGATGAAATCCATCCTGGATGAACCATTCCCGTTATTCATCCTTGGTGAACCATTCCCGTTATTCACCGAATGATGAACCATTCCCGTTATTCATCATTAATGCAAGGTGAACCATTCCCGTTATTCACCATGATATGCACAGGTGAACCATTCCCGTTATTCACCCGATTGAATGCAACGTGGTTAGCCAAACAACGAATCGTCCTTACCACGAAAGTGTTTAGCTCACAACCCAATCTCAACAAACCCATGAGTTAGTGTCGGTCAATACAACACAACTCGGAGTAAGTGTCGGTCAATACAACACAACTCCACCCACAGAATACACAAGGGTCTAGTGTCGGTCAATACAACACAGCCCAAACAACAAGAGCACTAGGTGTCGGTCAATACAACACGGCTCCACAACACTCCCCAAGAGTACTAGAGTACTCGGTGACTTTCAATCATCACCATAGCTCACCTTAGTGGCTTCCCCCAATTCCGATAACTCTCCAAACCCACAACAAAGTCGACTTTTCCCCGTCTTTCGTAAATATTTTCCCCTTCAGTTCTCCTATGCTTAAACGTTAATAAAAATTGTTTCAATTCGAATTAGTCAAGTTATGAGTTTATTTCTCAAAGTCTAAGTTTCCCAAGTCTTTAGATTTTCAAAGCTCTATCATTCTAAGTTTTCAAAGATCAACCACCCAAAATACATTTCCCGGGGAAAGTCTAAGAATTCCAACATATGGCTAAGTCTCAAACCCCACATTTGGACTTGCCTAGGGTTGTTCATCCAACCCGAAATATCAAAGATCACCAGATCAATGAATCTCCACTCCGAAATTGCGTCAAAACGCTCAATCCAACAAAAGCACAACATCACAAGTATGGAAAAACATCATAACATCAACTCATCATCAAAAACAACATCAGATAAAACATAAGTCGAATTTATCGACGCCTATCATGCAGTCATAGCTAATATATAGTAAGTTGCCCTAACCTCGAGCTGATCCAGCTTCGCAAATCAAATCTCCTTCACAGGAATGCCTTGAAACTTCCAAAGTTCCTTCAACTGAACCTCGGAGGAAAAACAAAGCAGAATCCACACAAAATCGATTAGTTCGATCGCAATACAATACATAAACGATAGACAAAGCATCAAAGCTTCAGAATACGACAAACGGGTACGAAAGGACAAGTTTTCGAAAACGAAAAACTCCCCTCCCCTTAGGAAAACCCCACGGCCATAAGGAGAAAAGGGCTTCGGCTCTTTTTCTTCGATCAAATCAGTTTACAAGGTAGTTTTAGGGTAAAACTAAGGCAAAGAAACTGTCAGAACAATTTTCGGACAATCGGGCCGAAATACGACTACGCAGGGGCATTTTGGTCCAAAATAAAGGCTCAAAACTTCAAAGTTATCAGTTCTGAAAACAAATTTGACAGCAACGATCCTCATGATATCCGTGACAACAAATCCTAAAGGCACGAAGTCAGATTAAGTCTTTTCGACAATAAAGTTTCGAAATGTGAGACAAAAAGAGTTTTGAGTCAATTTTTCAGATCCTGGACAACTGAATCGCAATCAGAGTTTACTGACAGAGGTTTTAGACTCAGGGGAACATAAGGAACATAACCCAAGCGAGAAATCAGAGAAATCGGACAATTTTAGAAAAAGCTCAAAACTTAGAGCACAGAAACGACTTCAGAAACTCAGCAGAAACAGAAATCAGAGGCAGGATTCATGATAGTTACCTCGATACCTAGAAGTAGGGACGAACTGCACGAAGATTGGTCAAGTTTTCGCGGAAATCCCCTCCCCCCTTGCTCCCCACGAAATCAGCCACAAATGGAAAGAAAATGAGAGGATTTTGCTTTTTCGCGCTATTTATAGGCGGGTGAAATCGCGGGAAAATGAAAATTTCGCGATTCCGATTTTTGCAGCACGATCACCGAGAAATTCTAAGAGAGATTCTGGCGTCGGAATTCCAGAACTCAAAACAAATATCTAGGATTTGGGAAAAACGATATCGAAAAACTCAAAAGCGGTGTCGGTTAATCTGCCCCGAAAAACTACTTTTTGCTGTGATGCTCAAACGACAAAACTTCCAACTGAAGAAAGATTGGAAACGTCGAAACAAGTCTGGCAACGCGGACGGAATCTTCTTTAGAAGTCCCGAATAGAAAAAGTCTTCATCCATTGCTCGAAAATAGGGTTTCGAAGCAAAGAAATTAGCGTCGGCGGACATCCGAAAAGTGAAACCTATCGTGCGTACAGTCCAGAGTTCCGAAATGAAACGCTGGTCGATGGAAAAATAAAGAGAATCTTTAAATTTTCCGAGAGTTCGAAATCTCACTCAAAACGTTGCTTTAAGAGCGAAATAGTCTATTCTGGACACGCTCGCCCTAAGGCAAGTGTGCAGACGACTCGCACTAACTCCGAAAACAACTACGCAACATTCCTCAAGCAATTCCTGAACTTTCTTCTTCATTAATCTTCCTCAAATGTCAAACTCCTGTCACGCTTACACTGATTCTACGCGTGAGTCGGAAACTAGCTTGTTCTGAAAATCCAGGTCTTACAATACTCCCCTCCAAAAAGAAAGTTTCGTCCTCGAAACTCAGAGTTCTGCAAAAAGTTCGGAATACAGTTCCTTGATCTTATCTTCCAATTCCCATGTAGTAGTGCCTGTGTCATTGTTCCTCAAAATCTTTACTTAAGCAATCTGCCTTCCCCTTAACTGTTTCACTCTTCTATCCCCACTGCTAACTATCGGCGTCTCAAAAGACAAAACATCATTCAACCTCATGTCGTCTGACTCGATTACTTGCGTCGGACCTCTGCTTGAAATGATACCGGTTGGCATTCCGTGCAGTCGCACAACCTTAGCCACTTACTTCTTTACTTTCGGTCGTCCGGAATTCTTCTTAAACTCAGTGCCTCTCTGTCATCATAAAGTAGATACTCAACTTGTCCTCGTGATCTTCATCTACAGTCCATCACTTGTTCGTTCGATAACTCTTAGACGAAACATTGTGTTGGAATCTAATAGTCCATTAACGTCACATCCAACTTCGTAACTATCATCACTCGCACAATGAAATCAATCTCCTACTTAGTCACCATTCGAATTAAAAATCGACTTATGTCCTTATTTCTTGTCCTTCACTAATCTTATCCCCTTCAACATCAAGTTATCAACAACTTATAAGATAATCCTCTTCTTAATATCTAACAATCCATTATTATCGTCTTCTTCCTTAGAACTTCCCTCACTCAAACCTATTTACACTTACTGAAATCCCTAACACTTCGCACGAATCGAGACTTATCCTCTAGAAGATTAAATCATAACTATACCTCAAGGGACTTAACTAGCCATTACATCTTCCGATCCTTCAACATTCTGAGATTTAACTCTTATCGTAACCGCTAACACCACTAAATCTCTTATGTGTACATGAATCTCAGCTCACTAGGTCAACCTTAGCCCTAGGATTCTCATTCAACTTTAGTAAAATTCACTTGTTACTCGTAATATGCATTATCAAAATCCATAAAAAAGTCCCATTGACTCTTATACTCTACGAAACTCGTCAAAATATAACAACCTCAGGTATTCATCTTAATACTAACACCTTCCTTTCTGTGACTCAATCACCATCTCGTCAATCAACTTCTTAATCTCTCAATCAAATTCTGACAAACTTCGAGTCCTACACCTTAGACAGACATTCATAGATTTAAAACCTACACCTTCACCAAGTTTGGTCCTCTAATAACATTTAATTCTTCAATACTTCTTAAATGAATATCCGTTCCTTAAAACTATAACTCCTTCACTTACCCAAACGACCTGATAAGTGTCGTCATGCTTCCACACTCACCACTTGATCCTGCTATCCATAATCATAACTTATTATGCTAACATCATTCAAATCTTATCACATGGTCATGATGTCCGCAACCTCATAATCAACATCAATCGATCACCAACCTTAACACTCCACACAACCCAGAATTCCCTTACTTCAAGATCTCTCTTATACTACACCTCAATGGTCTTAACCCGAAACTCACCTTCAGGTCTTCAATCTTCTAAGATTCAACTCCTATTGTCACACCTACAACCATAAGATCTCCTACTCGTACGTGATTCTCGGCTCTCAAGATTCAATCTTAACCCTAAGATTTCAATCCAACTTAGTAAATCTCACTTAGTAATCTCAGCATATTTCCTTGGAATCCATATCACCAACCTCAAGTATTCAACTTATGCTAAAACTTTCTTTCTCCAACTTAATCATTAATTCAACACTTTTCAAGCGAAAATTCATCTCTTAAGACTATAATGTCTCCACATATTAATCCAACGCTTAGCAAAACTTATTCCTCGAACTCGACTATAACAATCTAGTTCAGAGTTAATTCTTCTCAATCTCGCTACCATCAAACAATCATCTATAACCGGATATTAAATCCAACCTATCTAATCTCTAATAATCCCACGTCAGAAATCACATAACCTATGACTTCATAACTTCCGAGAAAATACTTAAAGATTTTCCAACATCAATTCTATTGGCTTAGTCTACCTCTACTTGGAGTAATCACACGAACTAACCAATCAATGTCTATACGAAAATCATCAACTTCCAAAGGTTCAAATCTTAATCTTGTACAATCAAATGCTTAACACGAACTTTCCTCCCAAATCCGACTAATCCTCAATCAATTCAAATTCATCTTACCCGTCCTTCTATCAAAGTCCATAACCAGCTGTGATTCCGAATATCACCCCCTCAATATTAGGTTGATCAGGCCTAATACATCGAAGGTGGAAATTTAGAAAAACCCACTGGAACAGACAATGAGATCCTAACATCCAGTAACCACAATTATCCTGATATCAAGTTCCTAACGATTCCGCTACGGAACCACACACCCTCAATCCATGTAAAAGATTAATCCTTCCTCGTCAATTGAGTCAAAGGTCCAACAATCTTGGCAAATCCCTCAATGAAGCGTCTATAATATCCAGCTAAATCCACAGAACTTCTGATCTCTGTCACCATCTTCGGTTGCTCCCAAGCCAAAACAGTCTCCACTTTCGCCGGATCCACAGCTATGCCCTCCTTCGAGATAGCATGGCCTAAGAAATTGACTTCCTCCAGCCAGAATTCACACTTGGAAGGGTTCTCATACAGCTTTTTCTCTCTCAACAATTGTAAAACTTGGCGCAAATGTCCTTCATGTTTATTCGCGTCCTTCGAATAGATCAATATGTCCTCAATAAACACCACCACACGCCGATCTAAGAACTCCTGAAAGATGCGGTTCATGTAATCCATGAAAACAGCAGGTACATTCGTCACTCCAAACGGCATCACTAGGTACTCGTAGTGTCCTTAACGTGTCCTGAAAGCAGTCTTCGGTATATCCTCAATCTTCACTCTGATCCGACGATAGCCTGACCTCAAATCTATCTTGGAAAATACGGTAGCCCCTCGTAGTTGGTCCATCAAATCATCTATCCTCGGCAACGGGTATCTGTTCTTGATCGTTGCCTTGTTCAATTGTCGATAATCCACCCACGATCTCGACCTTCCGTCCTTCTTCTTGACTAAAAGCACTGGCGCTCCCCATGGTGAAACACTCGGTCGAATGAATCCCTTTTGCCGAAAGATCCTCTAACGACTCCGCTTCAAAACTAAACGCCCTAAAATCCTACGATTCGTACCCATAAGGAATTTCCCTGAGATCCTAGCTTCCTTATCAACGCCTCGGTAAAACAACTCCCTAGCTCCGCGTGCTATTCTAGATCTCGTGTAACCTCTATAGTTAAATCACGAGCAACTTCGAATAAGGTCCTACTAGGGATAATAATCATAGGATCATAGTCTAAGTAGTAAATACAAGTTAGGCGCGTCACACTCGCTTGAATATAAAAGAGTAAGTTATTCTAGAATACGAGAACAGTTAAAATATTACCATCGTTCCCACGTTCTTCCTCGTTCGACTCCTCAACTCTTGCTCCTCCCTTGATATGAATCCTTTCCTCTGTAGTAAGTTGTTTTCCTTTCCCAACATTCCCTGATGATTCGCCCCTGAGTGCCTTGCAATCTTGGGAGAAATGTCCCGGTTGGTTGCAATTGAAGCATAGACTTTCTTTGGTCTTGCAGTTCACAGCTAGATGCCCCTCTCGGTTACACTTGAAGCATCTCCGTCCAATCACTGAGCATTTGTTAGCAAAATGCCCAAACTTTCTGCAACGAGTAGATGTCACTCCTTTGTCACCAACTGGCTTCCCCCCCAGTATCAGCAGTCGTCGGTTTGTACTCTCTTGAGATAAGATTTCTTCCCTCGGAACGCTGATATGGTCCCCACTTATGGTAACTCTTCCTTCCGTTGTAGCCTTGGGAACCTGACCTCATTGGTCCCCCAGCTCCAGTTCGGTTCATTCCTCTTTGTTGATACATTGCTGTCGCCATCAGTCGTTGATGATGCTCACGTGTAGCCTCCGCCATCCGGTTAAGATCCACCATCCTATATCCCATCGAACGTCCGATTAGTACTAACCATACGGTAGCACTAGACAAACCACTCAATCCGATTGAGTAGTAACGCAAGCAATTAGAGCGAAAATCGCTCTGCAGACAATCAATTTTCACTCTTTGCAGAGTCACACAACCTAGCACAGAAGACCTATTCCCCAAAGACTCCCAAAAGACTCGACTAAGCTCTGATACCACAATGTAACACCCCGATTTCCAGGTGTCACTTTAGTAACCAAAAATAGACTTTACGCTGAAAACAGGTAATTTTTTCGTTTGATACCTTTTAAATCAAGCAATAGAAAATAAAGACAAAACCCAACCAACACACAAATATTTACACATGTACAGCCTCAGCTGCACTCCCATGTCACGCGCACTCGCAGTGACTCCAAAGTAGTGTGCCCGTAGGCAAATAGTTACAGATCCAGAAGTGTGAGTGAAAAGGTTATAATTACAATCCACTGGGAGAAAGTCGGCCTCAAAATGGCCTAAGCAAAGACCCCTATAGTCCGACTGACTCACTGTGATCCCTCAATAAGAGAACCACACAAAAGCCATGCGTCGGGAACCTACCCCGTCCCAAAAGCAAAACGAATCAGAGCTCTACACAAATATGACGCCTGCCTAACTCTACCAACCCATAACTGCTCACACATCCGAGTCCTCGGCGAACTGAAGACGGCAAGTTGAAGCTCAGCTCCATGCGTCGTAGAACTTCTTTCGTCAGATGTTCACACTCGTCAGTCCGGTCCTCCATGACCCTTCCCCGGTACGTCGCTCGATGACCCACAACATCGATCACCCAAGCGGTGGGGGCATCCCGATCCACAAGCTCATATCTGATCCCCCCCGAGGGAGAGACCATCGAACACCAGTCGGCCATCGACATCTGGCAGCAGGCCGACCGCCCAAACACAAACATACAAACAAAGCCAAGGCGCTAGGGTCAACTCACAGCAATAAGTAGATATACACTCAACATGTGATATGGGGTATAGATATATGTTGATATATATACATATAAACAATCCTAGCATGTTATGGCTCTAACATTGCTTCAATAAACAAACAGCACACAATCTCAGTCAGCATGAATGTATGCGTGAAATGCACAATATGTATCCGGATTTGTGACGCGTTCCCGTTCGCCACAAGTGAAGCATTTTCACTATGGATGGACCATTCCCGTTATCCATCCTGGATGAAATCCATCCTGGATGAACCATTCCCGTTATTCATCCTTGGTGAACCATTCCCGTTATTCACCGAATGATGAACCATTCCCGTTATTCATCATTAATGCAAGGTGAACCATTCCCGTTATTCACCATGATATGCACAGGTGAACCATTCCCGTTATTCACCCGATTGAATGCAACGTGGTTAGCCAAACAACGAATCGTCCTTACCACGAAAGTGTTTAGCTCACAACCCAATCTCAACAAACCCATGAGTTAGTGTCGGTCAATACAACACAACTCGGAGTAAGTGTCGGTCAATACAACACAACTCCACCCACAGAATACACAAGGGTCTAGTGTCGGTCAATACAACACAGCCCAAACAACAAGAGCACTAGGTGTCGGTCAATACAACACGGCTCCACAACACTCCCCAAGAGTACTAGAGTACTCGGTGACTTTCAATCATCACCATAGCTCACCTTAGTGGCTTCCCCCAATTCCGATAACTCTCCAAACCCACAACAAAGTCGACTTTTCCCCGTCTTTCGTAAATATTTTCCCCTTCAGTTCTCCTATGCTTAAACGTTAATAAAAATTGTTTCAATTCGAATTAGTCAAGTTATGAGTTTATTTCTCAAAGTCTAAGTTTCCCAAGTCTTTAGATTTTCAAAGCTCTATCATTCTAAGTTTTCAAAGATCAACCACCCAAAATAAATTTCCCGGGGAAAGTCTAAGAATTCCAACATATGGCTAAGTCTCAAACCCCACATTTGGACTTGCCTAGGGTTGTTCATCCAACCCGAAATATCAAAGATCACCAAATCAATGAATCTCCACTCCGAAATTGCGTCAAAACGCTCAATCCAACAAAAGCACAACATCACAAGTATGGAAAAGCATCATAACATCAACTCATCATCAAAAACAACATCAGATAAAACATAAGTCGAATTTATCGACGCCTATCATGCAGTCATAGCTAATATATAGTAAGTTGCCCTAACCTCGAGCTGATCCAGCTTCGCAAATCAAATCTCCTTCACAGGAATGCCTTGAAACTTCCAAAGTTCCTTCAACTGAACCTCGGAGGAAAAACAAAGCAGAATCCACACAAAATCGATTAGTTCGATCGCAATACAATACATAAACGATAGACAAAGCATCAAAGCTTCAGAATACGACAAACGGGTACGAAAGGACAAGTTTTCGAAAACGAAAAACTCCCCTCCCCTTAGGAAAACCCCACGGCCATAAGGAGAAAAGGGCTTCGGCTCTTTTTCTTCGATCAAATCAGTTTACAAGGTAGTTTTAGGGTAAAACTAAGGCAAAGAAACTGTCAGAACAATTTTCGGACAATCGGGCCGAAATACGACTACGCAGGGGCATTTTGGTCCAAAATAAAGGCTCAAAACTTCAAAGTTATCAGTTCTGAAAACAAATTTGACAGCAACGATCCTCATGATATCCGTGACAACAAATCCTAAAGGCACGAAGTCAGATTAAGTCTTTTCGACAATAAAGTTTCGAAATGTGAGACAAAAAGAGTTTTGAGTCAATTTTTCAGATCCTGGACAACTGAATCGCAATCAGAGTTTACTGACAGAGGTTTTAGACTCAGGGGAACATAAGGAACATAACCCAAGCGAGAAATCAGAGAAATCGGACAATTTTAGAAAAAGCTCAAAACTTAGAGCACAGAAACGACTTCAGAAACTCAGCAGAAACAGAAATCAGAGGCAGGATTCATGATAGTTACCTCGATACCTAGAAGTAGGGACGAACTGCACGAAGATTGGTCAAGTTTTCGCGGAAATCCCCTCCCCCCTTGCTCCCCACGAAATCAGCCACAAATGGAAAGAAAATGAGAGGATTTTGCTTTTTCGCGCTATTTATAGGCGGGTGAAATCGCGGGAAAATGAAAATTTCGCGATTCCGATTTTTGCAGCACGATCACCGAGAAATTCTAAGAGAGATTCTGGCGTCGGAATTCCAGAACTCAAAACAAATATCTAGGATTTGGGAAAAACGATATCGAAAAACTCAAAAGCGGTGTCGGTTAATCTGCCCCGAAAAACTACTTTTTGCTGTGATGCTCAAACGACAAAACTTCCAACTGAAGAAAGATTGGAAACGTCGAAACAAGTCTGGCAACGCGGACGGAATCTTCTTTAGAAGTCCCGAATAGAAAAAGTCTTCATCCATTGCTCGAAAATAGGGTTTCGAAGCAAAGAAATTAGCGTCGGCGGACATCCGAAAAGTGAAACCTATCGTGCGTACAGTCCAGAGTTCTGAAATGAAACGCTGGTCGATGGAAAAATAAAGAGAATCTTTAAATTTTCCGAGAGTTCGAAATCTCACTCAAAACGTTGCTTTAAGAGCGAAATAGTCTATTCTGGACACGCTCGCCCTAAGGCAAGTGTGCAGACGACTCGCACTAACTCCGAAAACAACTACGCAACATTCCTCAAGCAATTCCTGAACTTTCTTCTTCATTAATCTTCCTCAAATGTCAAACTCCTGTCACGCTTACACTGATTCTACGCGTGAGTCGGAAACTAGCTTGTTCTGAAAATCCAGGTCTTACAATGCTCCCCTCCAAAAAGAAAGTTTCGTCCTCGAAACTCAGAGTTCTGCAAAAAGTTCGGAATACAGTTCCTTGATCTTATCTTCCAATTCCCATGTAGTAGTGCCTGTGTCATTGTTCCTCAAAATCTTTACTTAAGCAATCTGCCTTCCCCTTAACTGTCTCACTCTTCTATCCCCACTGCTAACTATCGGCGTCTCAAAAGACAAAACATCATTCAACCTCATGTCGTCTGACTCGATTACTTGCGTCGGACCTCTGCTTGAAATGATACCGGTTGGCATTCCGTGCAGTCGCACAACCTTAGCCACTTACTTCTTTACTTTCGGTCGTCCGGAATTCTTCTTAAACTCAGTGCCTCTCTGTCATCATAAAGTAGATACTCAACTTGTCCTCGTGATCTTCATCTACAGTCCATCACTTGTTCGTTCGATAACTCTTAGACGAAACATTGTGTTGGAATCTAATAGTCCATTAACGTCACATCCAACTTCGTAACTATCATCACTCGCACAATGAAATCAATCTCCTACTTAGTCACCATTCGAATTAAAAATCGACTTATGTCCTTATTTCTTGTCCTTCACTAATCTTATCCCTTCAACATCAAGTTATCAACAACTTATAAGATAATCCTCTTCTTAATATCTAACAATCCATTATTATCGTCTTCTTCCTTAGAACTTCCCTCACTCAAACCTATTTACACTTACTGAAATCCCTAACACTTCGCACGAATCGAGACTTATCCTCTAGAAGATTAAATCATAACTATACCTCAAGGGACTTAACTAGCCATTACATCTTCCGATCCTTCAACATTCTGAGATTTAACTCTTATCGTAACCGCTAACACCACTAAATCTCTTATGTGTACATGAATCTCAGCTCACTAGGTCAACCTTAGCCCTAGGATTCTCATTCAACTTTAGTAAAATTCACTTGTTACTCGTAATATGCATTATCAAAATCCATAAAAAAGTCCCATTGACTCTTATACTCTACGAAACTCGTCAAAATATAACAACCTCAGGTATTCATCTTAATACTAACACCTTCCTTTCTGTGACTCAATCACCATCTCGTCAATCAACTTCTTAATCTCTCAATCAAATTCTGACAAACTTCGAGTCCTACACCTTAGACAGACATTCATAGATTTAAAACCTACACCTTCACCAAGTTTGGTCCTCTAATAACATTTAATTCTTCAATACTTCTTAAATGAATATCCGTTCCTTAAAACTATAACTCCTTCACTTACCCAAACGACCTGATAAGTGTCGTCATGCTTCCACACTCACCACTTGATCCTGCTATCCATAATCATAACTTATTATGCTAACATCATTCAAATCTTATCACATGGTCATGATGTCCGCAACCTCATAATCAACATCAATCGATCACCAACCTTAACACTCCACACAACCCAGAATTCCCTTACTTCAAGATCTCTCTTATACTACACCTCAATGGTCTTAACCCGAAACTCACCTTCAGGTCTTCAATCTTCTAAGATTCAACTCCTATTGTCACACCTACAACCATAAGATCTCCTACTCGTACGTGATTCTCGGCTCTCAAGATTCAATCTTAACCCTAAGATTTCAATCCAACTTAGTAAATCTCACTTAGTAATCTCAGCATATTTCCTTGGAATCCATATCACCAACCTCAAGTATTCAACTTATGCTAAAACTTTCTTTCTCCAACTTAATCATTAATTCAACACTTTTCAAGCGAAAATTCATCTCTTAAGACTATAATGTCTCCACATATTAATCCAACGCTTAGCAAAACTTATTCCTCGAACTCGACTATAACAATCTAGTTCAGAGTTAATTCTTCTCAATCTCGCTACCATCAAACAATCATCTATAACCGGATATTAAATCCAACCTATCTAATCTCTAATAATCCCACGTCAGAAATCACATAACCTATGACTTCATAACTTCCGAGAAAATACTTAAAGATTTTCCAACATCAATTCTATTGGCTTAGTCTACCTCTACTTGGAGTAATCACACGAACTAACCAATCAATGTCTATACGAAAATCATCAACTTCCAAAGGTTCAAATCTTAATCTTGTACTATCAAATGCTTAACACGAACTTTCCTCCCAAATCCGACTAATCCTCAATCAATTCAAATTCATCTTACCCGTCCTTCTATCAAAGTCCATAACCAGCTGTGATTCCGAATATCACCCCCTCAATATTAGGTTGATCAGGCCTAATACATCGAAGGTGGAAATTTAGAAAAACCCACTGGAACAGACAATGAGATCCTAACATCCAGTAACCACAATTATCCTGATATCAAGTTCCTAACGATTCCGCTACGGAACCACACACCCTCAATCCATGTAAAAGATTAATCCTTCCTCGTCAATTGAGTCAAAGGTCCAACAATCTTGGCAAATCCCTCAATGAAGCGTCTATAATATCCAGCTAAATCCACAGAACTTCTGATCTCTGTCACCATCTTCGGTTGCTCCCAAGCCAAAACAGTCTCCACTTTCGCCGGATCCACAGCTATGCCCTCCTTCGAGATAGCATGGCCTAAGAAATTGACTTCCTCCAGCCAGAATTCACACTTGGAAGGGTTCTCATACAGCTTTTTCTCTCTCAACAATTGTAAAACTTGGCGCAAATGTCCTTCATGTTTATTCGCGTCCTTCGAATAGATCAATATGTCCTCAATAAACACCACCACACGCCGATCTAAGAACTCCTGAAAGATGCGGTTCATGTAATCCATGAAAACAGCAGGTACATTCGTCACTCCAAACGGCATCACTAGGTACTCGTAGTGTCCTTAACGTGTCCTGAAAGCAGTCTTCGGTATATCCTCAATCTTCACTCTGATCCGACGATAGCCTGACCTCAATCTATCTTGGAAAATACGGTAGCCCCTCGTAGTTGGTCCATCAAATCATCTATCCTCGGCAACGGGTATCTGTTTCTTGATCGTTGCCTTGTTCAATTGTCGATAATCCACCCACGATCTCGACCTTCCGTCCTTCTTCTTGACTAAAACACTGGCGCTCCCCACGGTGAAACACTCGGTCGAATGAATCCCTTTTGCCGAAAGATCCTCTAACGACTCCGCTTCAAAACTAAACGCCCTAAAATCCTACGATTCGTACCCATAAGGAATTTTCCCTGAGATCCTAGCTTCCTTATCAACGCCTCGGTAAAAACAACTCCCTAGCTCCGCGTGCTATTCTAGATCTCGTGTAACCTCTATAGTTAAATCACGAGCAACTTCGAATAAGGTCCTACTAGGGATAATAATCATAGGATCATAGTCTAAGTAGTAAATACAAGTTAGGCGCGTCACACTCGCTTGAATATAAAAGAGTAAGTTATTCTAGAATACGAGAACAGTTAAATATTACCATCGTTCCCACGTTCTTCCTCGTTCGACTCCTCAACTCTTGCTCCTCCCTTGATATGAATCCTTTCCTCTGTAGCAAGTTGTTTTCTTTCCCAACATTCCCTGATGATTCGCCCCTGAGTGC